>NW_020524324.1:0-34741 GCF_003368295.1 Carassius auratus
TTGCTGATGTCTTTTACCCGGGCATAGATGTCCATCCATCAATTACGAACATTCATCCGCAAATGTCAGAGCGTCGCGAGCGCGGATGGAGAATGGCGCATGTTTTATTTTTTGAGCTACTGGGATGTGCCCCCTCTGGGAGTTGGTGCCCTACGAAGACTGCGTATTCTGCATATAGGGAGCGGCGGTACTATCTGGAAAATATATTCCTCAACCATCATACAAGAGGAGGTGATGCTAGTACTTCAAGAATCTCTCAAAACATCTGTTCATTAAAGCCTATATATAAAGTCTTAATATAGTATACACAAATATGTTGTGCTATCCTAATATTATTGTGGTTTTTTACTGACATTGTTATTTGCCTGTTATTTTTTGTTTTAATATTGTTACTGTTGTTACTTGTTGTACGGTGACCTTGAGTGGTTTGAAAGGTGCCTTAAATAAAATGCATTATATTATTATTATTATTATTATAAGCTGTACACTTGATAAAAAAATTAAAATATAAACTTATGCAATTGTATGTATATATATATATATATATAATATATATATATATATATATATATATATATATATATATATATATATAGTGTACAGTTTTCTTTTATTGCATCTTGAAATAAATGTTTCTGAGTTCTGTGTTTGTTTATTTTTTTATTTTTTTTTTTTTATTTTTTTTAGTTAGGAAGATTACAGCCTTTAATCTCCTCAAAATAAATGTGCATATAAACCATGAACAATTTAATTATAGCTGTATTTATAAAATGCTTACTAATGACTATTAATTTTGGGAGTAGGCTAGCAACAGTTGATGTTGAGGCCTAAGATATTTTTTAAGCTGTAATGAGAAAAAACAACAACAACACAAAATTGCTTTTTTTTCTGCTGGTGATTAAAGAGATGATTAAGTCTCCCTCTCTCTCTCTCTTCTCTCTCTCTCTCTTGACACCAAGCCCATCCCCTCTCCCACACATTCACACAAACTCAGCACACACACTTAACACACACACACTTAAACACAAACAACACACACACACATACACATTACCCAGAGGGACAGAGTGACATCAGATGTATGGTAGTTTTTAATTTTCCTATCATCCATTAGTGTTGTATAGTCATGAAACTATGCATATTTCCTCAGCAATGACTTGTCTTCTATGAGTACATTTTGTTGAATTGTTTAGAACTTGCACTTAAAAAATAAAAGACATTTACTGGTTCCTTTTTTACTGTTATTTTCAAAAAATCACCATGACAAAAACCATTCAAGCTATCCAAATTAATTCGCACCTGTTCTGTAAGATAAATTCCTTTAAACAGTGGTAAAAGAGGATGTGGTGCTGATCCTTCAAGAGTCACTCCAAACTTATCTGTCCATAAAGCCTATAAAGAATTATTCTTAATACACAGTATTTCACAATACTTCAGCATATTATTCTAATTAAGTGAGGGTCATTTTATCAGTAAAATACATATTATTTTTCTTTGAAAGATTCTATAAATGATTTAAATCATACTTGTTTCTACAATAATTAATTTAAAAGTAATCATATAGCGCCATCTGGTGGCCATTATTTGGTACTAAAGAATTGCAAGCTTGATTTATGTTATGATAGTTTAAATTTTAAGCTGGCTCTTGAAAATGATAAAGCTAATGAAACTTGCTGTGCTTCTTTCAAATGATGACTTCTACGTATATAAAAAATTATGAAGAGTTGGAATGAAGAATGTTAAAGATATAGTAAATAACTATTGTATTTTTTTATGTTACTTTAATAAATCGGTATGGCCACAGCCATTTTAAGGTATCCTAAACCCATTCGCAATTTAACATCTTCAGTATATGGCATCATGTTGAAAAAGTTTGGTTTGAACTACTTGTGTCTTCTTGGAGGAGTATGATTCATTTACAGGCTGATTTGATCATAAATCCACAATAACATTTCTGAGTTCTGTATCAATCTGTGTTGTTGTTTGTTTATTTTCATTTTTTTATTTTTCATAGGAAGATAACTGACCCTTTACTCTCCTTTTTAATAATGTGCTTATAAACCAAGATCAAGCTATTTTATAGCTGTATTTATAAGCTGCTTATTAATGACTATTTAAGTTGGGACAAGACTTTATAAAGCATGAACTGACTATTTACTAATGAGTGCAGTTATTATAAAGTGTTACCAAATGCATTTACTAATGTAACAAATTAGACATTATTTTACAGTGTTATAAAATCCTTTAATGACTTATAAGCATTTGTTAAAGTTCTGCTTGCATTACAGCTTAGTCTTGATCTGTGAACTGAACAGTTTTACTGTTACATCCATGAGATTTATGTAAATTAAGATAAATGTCATGTCACAGGATGGAATAGGTCAGTATCAAATGAGATTGAAATTATTATTTGCAGCACAAATAAGTATTTTTAGAATTTTGTTTTTAATTCCTGAAACTGTCAGAAAAGGATAAGGCCTAAGAGATTTCTTAAGCTGTAATGAAAACAGCAATGTTAGCAAAAGCAACAAAAAATAACAATTTAAAATACATTTTTTTTTCTGGTGATTAAAGAGATGATTAAGTCTCTCTCTCTCTCTCTCTCTCTCTCTCTCTCTTTCTCTCTCTCATTGTGTCTGCCACTCAGCTCATGCCCATCCCCCACTTACAGACACACACACACACACTCAGTCAGCACACATACATTCCTCAAACAGAGGGACAGAGTGAGTTGAGATGTCTGACAGTTTTTTTATTTTCTTTTAGTCATACAGTGGTTATAAAGTCATGAAACTATGCATATGTCCTCAGAATGATTTGATCTCTGTATGATTTTTTTTTTTAAGTGTTTGGAAGCTGCAATTTAAAAATACAAGACAATTAATGATTCCCTTTTTACTGTCATTTCCAAAAAATCACCACGACAAAACCGTTCAAGCTAACCCAAAATCCGTTCGCAAATTTAAGTTCCTCATATGTTTTTCAACATGTAGACAAAGTTTGGTGAGTATAGTGAACATTTCCTGTGAGGAGTATGCATTAAATCAGAGCTCAATTTAAATATTCAAATCAAAATAGCCGACTTCCTGTTGGTCGTAGCTGATGACTGTGAATTAGAAAGTTGTCCGTCTTGAAAAGAACAATTTACGTACCAAGTTTGGTGTCTGTAGCTAAAAACTAACCCCCCCACTTTTGACAAAAGGTGGCGCTATAGAGTGCCTCCTTCACGCCCTTTTAAAAGCTTTTGCCATTGTCTAGCTATCACTAATACTGATATGTGTTTTGAGTTTCATGTAAATCTGAGCTTGTTGTCTGCCTCAAACTCACCACAACAGAACATTCAAGTTTGACACGTTGCCATGGCAACACTATATCAGATATCAATATCCCCACAACAGATTTACATCGGCCGTGTTTTGTCATTATTCTGATGAAGTTTTAAGTAAATAGAGTAAAAATAAGATGCTGAATTCAAAGCATTTGGAAATGACACACTTCCTGCTGCCAGTTGGTGGCGCTATAATGTTGACTCTTAATAGTCACATATATACGATCAGTATCATACAACGAACAAACCAATGAAGTTTGATCAAATTCAGGAAATGTATGTGGATGTTATTAGACATTTCCTGTTTCTCATTTCTCGCCATAATTTCAACGCCTTGCCACGGGCAAACCGTTCGAGATATCAAAAATCCCCTCACAATTTTCCATCCCCAATGTCTTGAGATCATGTTGACCGAGTTTGGTAGCAATCAAGTAAAAGACCTATGACAAGTATATTAAATTCCAGAGCATGCTTTTTATAAACAGCCCTAAATAGCTGACTTCCTGTTGGGCGGAGCCTATGACATAGAGTGCGAAAGTTGTTCGGCCTCAATGAGATCTATAAGTGTACTGAGTTTCATATAAATACATGAAAATGTGTGTGAGCTATGGTTCAAGATTTCTGACTGTGTTCCAGGGGGCGCTGTAGAGCCCCTGTGCCACGCCCGGGTCCCAGTCTCTGTGGCGTCCTGATGGCCGCAGATTCCAATGTGTGTGCCAATTTTCAAGAGTTTTTGAGCATGTTAAGGCCTCCAAAAACCCCCGGAAGGTTTAATAAAAAATAAAAAAAATAATAATAAGAAGAAGAATAATCCTTAGAAGAACAATAGGGCTCTTCGCCCCTTCGGGCTTGAGCCCTAAATAATTAAAGCTGCAAGCAGCGATGAATGGGCCCTCGCACCCGGGCTCACCGGCAGCGAGTGGCTTTAGTAAATAGGTGAACGGTGAGAAATATGCATTTAAACTCATAAATATATGTAGAATATATCAGTTTATTCCATATATGTGCCAATCTTTGTGTTGCCAGCAGGTGGCGCTATCATTATAATGGAATATTGGCCTTCAGATGTGTTCAGGACAGGACTCTTATCGAACATTTGAAGTTTGGGGAAGATTGAACATTTTATGCCTGAGTTACAACAACTTCTCTTGCTGTGGCGAGACATCAAATTTTGTCTTGGCGTTATGGACACGCCCTTTAACAAGAACTGAAGATCTCCACAATTTAACATTGCACAGGCCTTTAGATTAGACTGACCACAAAAAATATATTAATGTCAAAAGATTTCTAGTAGTTTGTTGCAGGGTAAAACATGTCACTTCCTGTTGCCAGCAGGTGGTGCTATGACTATAACTGAATATGGGCATGTAGATCTGTTAAGGGCAGAAGTCTTATCTAACATGTGAAGTTTGGGGCAGATTGGACATTGTATGTCTGAGTTACAGCAACTTCCTTTTTCATGGCGAAACAATGAAATTTGTTGGGCCGCCATGGACACGCCCTTTAACGAAACCTCTAGATCTTCGCAATTTAACATCGCAAAGGCCTTAAGATTTAACTGACCAAGTTTGGTGTTGATCTGAATAAATCTCTAGGAGGAGTTTGTTAAAGTACAACCCCTGAAAATGGCAAAAACAACGCCAATTTTTCAGAGAAAATTCTAAATAACCGACTTCCTGTTGGGATTCAGATTTCGTAAGAAAGAGACCTTTTTGTAGGTATTGGTGTGTTACATGTGTATACCGATTTTTGTACATGTATGTGAAACATAGCTCGAGGCGCACTCCGTTGAAAGTGTATAGGTGGCGCTATCGAGCCATTTTGCCACACCCAGTGGAATATTGGCCTGCAGATCTGTTCAGGCCAGGACTCTTATCACACATGTGAAGTTTGGGGAAGATCGGACATTTTATGCCTGAGTTATAACATCTTTTATTCCCATGGCGAGACATCGAACTTCGTGACGGCGCCATGGACACGCCTTTTAACGAAAACTCAAGATCTTCACAACTTAACATCGCACAGGCCTTTAGATTAGACTGACCACAAAAAAGACATTGATGTCATAAAATTTCTAGGAGTAGTTCATCGCAATGTAAAATATGTCACTTCCTGTTGCCAATAGGTGGCGCTATGACTATAACTGAATATGCGCATGTCAATATGTTCAGGTTCAGAGTCTCATCAAACATGTGAAGTTTGGGGCAGATTGGACATAGTATGTCTGAGTTATAGCAACTTCATTTTCCATGGCGAATCATCGAAATTCGCCAGGCCGCCACGGACACGCCCTTCGACGAAAACTCAAGATCTTCGCAATTTAACATCGCTAAGGCCTTTAGATTAGGCATACCAAATTTTGCTCCAAGAGTATTTTTTGTAGGTATTGGTGTGTTACATATGTGTGCCAATTTCCGTGCATGTACGTGAAACATAGCCGGAAGGCTGTTGATTTTCTTAGTATAGGTGGCGCTGTCGAGCCATTTTGCCACACCCTCTTCTGAATCATATATCAGACGAAAAGGGCTCATCACCAGTGAACGGCTAGTTAAAATGGCGAACAGCAAGAAATATGCATTTAAAGTGGTAAATATAAAAGGGATATTTCAAAATTAATCATTTGTGACATTCTCCTCGCTGACAGCTGGTGGTGCGACGACTATAACAAGATTTTGGCATGTAGATTTCTTTAGTCCAGCATTTAGATCAAACATATGAAATTTTGTGAAGATTTAGCAAGGTATGTTTGAGTTAGTATAAAGCATTAGATGTCCTAGAGTCAACAGGTGGTGCTATGATTATAACTGAATGTTAGCCTTTAGATGTCTTCAGGCCATGACCTTTTCCAAATATTTTAAGTTTGGTATAGATTGGACATGAAGTTGGTGTAAAACAAGCCATTTCCCGTTGCCAGCATGTGAAATAAATAAAAATTTTAGAAGTAGTTTGTTACAGCATAAAACATGACAGTTCCTGTTGCCAGCAGGTGGCGCTATGGCTATAATTGAATATGGGCATGTAGATTTGTTCAGGTCAGGAGTCTTATCATGTGAAGTTTGACATTGGTAAGAATTGTAGATTATTCAGTAAATATGTAGGTGAAGTAAATTTTTAAAGTATATATAATTTATGTATTGTAAGTAGTATAGAATGTGTCCTTTTCAAGAAGTGTATTGAAGTGTGTACCTGAAATACAGAAAATGTAGTGTAGCTTAAGTACAGTGTAGGTTAATTATAAGTAAGTAACAGTATACTGTTAGATGGCAATTTTGCAATAATCTTAATGTATGCCTTAGTTTTAGTGCAGATTGGTAATAAAAGTAGTGTGTTAAAGAGAGATAAGTGATATTTAAAGGGGGGGTGAAATGCTCATTTTCACTCAATATCCTGTTAATCTTGAGTATCTATAGAGTAGTACTGCATCCTTCATAACTCCAAAAAGTATTTAGTTTTATTATATTCATAAGAGAAAGATAGTCTGTATCGATTTTTCCCGGAAAAACACGAGCGCCTGGAGGCGTGACATGTGGGCGGAGCTAAAGAATCACGAGCGCCAGTAGGCTTTTGCGTTGAGAGCGTTTGGAAGCTGTGACAGCGGTGAAGGCTGAAACTGAACGAGAGCAGCAGCAGCAACGACTCGCTTCGAGCGGGGCTCGAACCCGGGTCTCCGGGAGGGGAGGGGGACGCACTAACAAGGAGGCAGAGATATTTTAAGCAGTTTTACTCACCGCCTGTGGTTCCAACACACAATCGTGATCCTTTTTTGTTGGGATTGCATCATCCTTAAGAAATAAACGATACGCAAATCCGTCGTCAAACTGGGCTTTGTTTGTAAAACAAGCATTTTAGAAATGCAGGGAACAAACACAAACACTTGCTTCGATCAATCTCCGTTGATGCTCTGTTAAAATAAACTCCATTCACTGGTCCCTTAATGTTGTTTTTTCTTTGGTAATCTGTGCAGGGTTGTCTTGCCCTGGCAACCAAAAACACACTCCTTGTGTGACATTTCGCGACGCTCTCGCTCTGATCAGTGATTGTCTGTGCTCAGCCTCTCATTGCTCTGCTATACGGGAGCGCGCGCTCTTCCGGAAGACGTGCCCTCAGGACCCATATAAGGAAATTCCGCTCCATCTAACGTCACACAGAGCCATACTTGAAAAAAACTTTCCGAAACTTGTGACTAACCGGAAGGAGTATTTTTGGAACAGAAATACTCCTTCAAACCTACAACTTAATTTTTGAAACTTTGTCCATGTTTAGCATGGGAATCCAACTCTTTAACAGTGTAAAAAACTCAGTATGCATGAAATAGCATTTCACCCCCCCTTTAAGATTATGGAATGTGTAATTGTTGTTGTTGTATTACAAGATTGTTGTGTTAGATAAAATATACAGTTATTTGATTGGGTTTTAAAAGTTCAAAATGTTTAATAAATGTTTATAACATAAATTACATATAGTATTGTATGTTATTTCAAAAACAATGTTAATTTTAATTTTTGAGTTAAAGTTAGAAATATACTTTATTTCTGAAACAATAGGAGTGTGATTTTGTGGCTAGGGGTATATTTGAGGTCTGTGAGAGTTCTTAATGAAATGGGCTTTCAGAGATAAGATAGTCAAAGCTAAATTGGTGGTGGTGTTTTTTATTTGGTTACAGTTAGGCGTGTATCAAAATACCGTACAAGGTAAACATATTTGTGTAATTATTGAGTGTAAAGGATTTGTTTATTTGTTGATATTGTCATGAGATGCTTATAAATGTAGTATATGTCTTATTTTGTTGCAGGATATTGACATTTAGAAGTCCATCCAAAATTCCAAAAAGTATATATATAAAGATATTCATGTGTCTGTCATAGACACATAGTAAAGTTATGTTTTTTTTTTTTCAGGTACAATATATGTGAAATAAAATATTTTTAAACAAGGAACTAAATTTTGTATGTTAAGGAAAATTAATGCATGAAGTAGAAAATTGTTTGGGGTACAGTCATTTTCTCAAGCAAGGTTCTTTTTTTGTCATTGTACATTAAGGTGATATGGGTTTTGGACATTAAATTTCAGTTGTAATAAACCTAATCAACAATTCAAAAAAGTACTTTCTTACTAATTTGTGCTTTCATTGGTTGTGAAGATTGTATTATATATTACCGACCCCAAAAAGTGCATGGAATTAATTAAATACTTCTTTATATATTTTATGTTTTCATGAAAGAATTGTGAAGAGAAGAGTAAATGAGGCTTAAGAAACATTAAATGTTTGAAAGCAATAATCAGTGAAAATACATTCCCATTGATGTATATAACTTTTCAAGTGTTGTTTTGGTCAAGTAAAATGTCTTGACTTTTATCTTGAAGTAGATCACATGACTGTAGAGAGGATGCAGACAGATAATCCTCTTAACGACTTTCTTTTGTGTATTTGTTCACTGTAAAGACAGTGTCTGTATTGACAGGAAAATGAATCGAATAAAAAGAAAGTGTAAACATAATAGATTTATTTTTTAGGTAAAGTTTCTCTATTAAGTAACAGTAGCCGATACCAAAAAGTTAAATAATTAAAAAATAGTAGTAGGAAGTGGGAGGAAAAAGCAGCAAAAGTATTTTTCTATATATTCTAACTGTTGTATGTATCTTGTATAATAAAGATTTTTTTTCAGATAAATGTAATTGTTGTAAATGTTGAGGTGTGCATAGGTGATTTGTTATCTTTGCTATATTTTTTATACACTTTGTGTGTGTGTGTTTTTTTTTTACAATTTATGTTATTGTGAAGAATAAGTCTTCATGTCTAAATATAAAAGAGTTAACGTAGAAACTTGCTAAAATTTTGGGGAGATTTGTAATAATGGGAATAATGTATTTTAATTGACTGTGTTGGTTTAAATTACATGGTGTTCATATTTCTTTGAGTTTTTAGATGTTGTAGTAAATGTATTTTATTGATTTGATCGCAGAAGATATGGGAATCAGTGTTAAAAAAATAAGGTCATGGCTAGAATTATATAAAGATGTTCATGTGTCTGTCAAGACACATTGCATAAGTTATGTTTTTTTATCATAAAATTGTATATCAGGTAACACTGATTCCCAGATCTTCTGTGATCAAATCAATAAAATACACTTACTACAACATTTTTTAGTTTTATTTTTTTAACAAAAACATGTTGTATGTTTAGAGAAATTAGTGCATGAAGTAGAAAATTGTTTGGGGTACAGTCATTTTCTCAAGCAAGGTTCTTTTTTGTTATTGTACATTAAGGTGATATGGGTTTTGGACATGAAATTTTAGTTGTAATAAACCAATGCAACAATCCAAAAAAGTACTTTCTTACTAATTGTGTTTTCGTTCATTTTGTAGATTGTATTATACATTGCTGACCAAAAAAAAAAAAAAAAATTCTGGAATTAATGAAATACTTTTTAAATGTTTTATGCTTCACGTGTTGCATTTGGTCAAGTAAAATGTCTTGATTTTTATCTTGAAGTAGATCACATGACTGTAGAGAGGAGGCAGACGGATAATCCTCTTAACGACTTTCTTTTGTGTATTTGTTCACTGTAAAGACAGTGTCTGTATTGAAAAGTGAAGTGAAAGTGAAATTCAGCCAAGTATGGTGACCCATTCTCAGAATTTGTGCTCTGCATTTAACCCATCCGAAATGCACACACACAGAGCAGTGAACACACACACACACACACTGTGAGCACACACCCGGAGCAGTGGGCAGCCATTTATCCTGCGGCGCCCGGGGAGCAGTTGGGGGTTCAGTGCCTTGCTCAAGGGCACCTAAGTCATGGTATTGAAGGTGGAGAGAGAACTGTACATGCACTCCCCCCACCCACAATTCCGTCCGGCCAGAGACTAGAACCCACAACCCTTCGATTGGGAGTCCAACCCTCTAACCATTAGGCAATGGTTAGAGGGTTGGTTAAGAAAGTGAAAAACATAAAATATTTAATTTTTAGGTAAAGTTTTCTATTAAGTAACAGTAGAAACTTGTACAAATTTGGGGGTAACTTGGCATAATGGCAATAATGTATTTTAGTTTACTGTGTTGGTTTAAATCACATGGGGTTCACATTGAGTTTTTACATGTTGTAGAAAATGTATTTTATTGATTTGATCACAAAAGATCTGGGACTCCGTGTTGTCAATAATAAGGTCATGGCTAGTATAATATAAAGATGTTTGTGTTTTTTATCGTAAAATGGTATATCAGGTACAATATATGTGAAATAAAGTATTTTTTTGAAAAGAAAGGATATTTTATATGTTTAGAAAAATTAGTGCATGAAGGAGTAAATTGTTTGGGGTACAGTCATTTTGTCAAACAAGGTTCTTTTTTTGTCATTGTATATTTAAGGTGATAAGGGTTTTGGACATGTAATTTTAGTATTAATAAACGTAATCAAGAATACAAATGAAGGTTCATTGGTTTTGTAGATTGTATTATGTATTGGTGAACCAAAAAAAGTATGGAATTAATGAAACATTTTTTATATGTTTACATGAGAGAGTTGTGAAGAGTAAATGAAAATTTGATGTTGAAAAACAAAAATCCGTGAAAATATATTCCCATTGATGTATGTAAGTTTTCAAGTGTTTCAATGAAGTCAAATGTTTTGACTTTCACCTTGAAGTAGTTCACACATCTGTGGAGAGGAGGCAGACGGATAATCCTTTTAACGACTTTCTTTTGTGTATTTGTTCACTGTATAGACAGTGTCTGTATAGACAGGAAAATGTGGCTGTATCTGCATAATTAACATCTCTATGAGTGCACATCTTTGTGTGTTTACTCTGTCTCTGATAGCTATCAGGGTGAATGCAGTCTATATGAATAGAGTGAGTTTATTGACTATATATACCTTCCATCCAACAACTACTTTTGCATTGTTTACTTATTCTAAACTTTTGTTACATATTTCAACAGACTTAGACCAAAATAAAATATAGACCAAATTACATTTATGCCAAACAAAACACTATACTAATAACTTCTGCAAATTGTTATTTTTTTCTTTTAGAAACATTTTGCACATCTTATTCAACAGACATTTTGAATAATAATACATACTGAAAATACTTTTAGAAACTAGCACAAAGACGTTAACAATAACATAACTATTAGCAATTAACTGACATAAAATAAACATTATTCCTCTAAGTACCTACTCACCATCCACTAGAATGCTTTACCCTACACCACAAAAAAATGATACTAAAGATTCACTAAAATAAAAACATAAAATATATTGCTTCCTACCTCTGCATTAGTTAAATGTTACCCGACCAAAAATTAAAGCTTGTTCCTTTGTCTCAATACATAAAAATACATTTGCTTAACATTGAATATCATCACTAATGTTAATGCCAGCAATTACATTTATATTAACCACTAAGTTAGCGCTTCCCTAACATTTATTTATCTGCATTTGAAAAATAACACTAAAAAAATATATCACTGTAAAAAATAAACAAGGACAAACAACAGTAAATCATTTTTTCTTGCCTCTGTATTTTTACCATCTGTATTAAGGTTATTAGCATGTAAATTCCTGACTATATGAGCATTTTGGTATATACAGTTAATATTTTTTCCCTTTATTTTTTATTACTTAATGTATTTTTATTGTATTTTTAGTGCTCAAATATCTCATTCATACAATGTTTAAAATTCTTTCTATTGTTTAATAATTGGGAATACTATAAACTGGTATGGTTAAAGACTCAAATATTTTGTAGAACCTTTGAATACAATTGGTATATATTTTTCATGAAATTGCCACATCTGATAGAATACAAGAATTGCTGTGTATGCGGTATAATATGTGTCTGCCAGTTACGAGAAAACATTCAAACTGCCCTTATTTGAAGGTTCCAGCACAGGAGATTATATTATGCCATAATATTTTATTTTATAATTTAGATATATATTTGCTTCTGTAATTCTGTCTTGTCCCTTTTTTATATTATTTTTTATTTTATTTTGTTTATATACTTACATACATTAGTAATTCAGTCTGCACTACATGCTTAATACTTTTATATTTTATGATATTATTACTATTATTAGTATTCTTTTTATTTCTTTTAATACTTATGTTCAGTAATTGTAAGCAGTTCAGCTGCAATTGCTTTGGCAATACAAATTTATAGTTTTTATCATGCCAGTAAAGCATATTAAATTTTATTGAGAGTAATCTATAAAAGTTTGGTAACATTTTACAATTCAATTTCATTTGTTAATTTTGCTTATATTGGTTGACATGCCATTTAACAAATGTTTAATGATCTTTAAGCATTTGTGTAACAACTATTAAAGGAAAATTGATAATTTATGTCTTTTAACTAGGCATCTAGTAGAAATTGTTAATATTTGAGTTTTACACACTACAGTGTAGCACTATAGAACAACTGAATTTTATGTACAGTTTAATTAAGTAGTTATCTGCATTGTCATGAAAAAAATATATTCTATTGTAAAATCAAGTAATTGTGAGATGTGAAATTTTATGCAGAGTAAAATGCAAAAAAAGTATATGTGTTAATTTATGACACATAAATATAGTAGGCCTCCTTAGAAATTTTATACATTTTTATATTTGTTTGAGTATTGAGTATTGAGTATTTGAACAGAAGAAGCAATGAGGAAAACACATAGTAAAAACACAAGGGCTCTGATGAAAGGAAATCTTATTCTAACAGTAGACAAGTAGCATAAAAATGAGGGGAAAAAAAGGTATTGTTAGGCCAGTTTTATTATAGGGTTAATCAATTGTTTTTTGTTTGTTTTTTCAAAGAAAGAAAAACACATAATTTATAAATTTTAGGTAAAGATACTATATTAAGCAACAGCAGCCAATGGAAAAGAGTTAAATAAATAAATGAATAAAAGAAGAAACATATTTTGAGAAATGAGGGTGTGCTGGGACCACCCACATTTTGATGACATCATGCCACTCTTAAAAAGCAGGTTTCAGGAGTTGTGTGACACAATTTTACATTGGCCACCTTTGTATAATAGAAAGAAGGCTATCTGAGACAAGAGTATTGGACTATTGTTTTTGCTACAGCATCTATTTGAGACATTTCAAGGAACAGCTTCAGTAGGGTAAGTGATAAAGTGTTTGTTTTAAAAAGGCAAATTTGAAAAATGTTAAATAAGAAAGTTATGTTTTGGAATTTTGAGTGAATTAAAAAAGACAAAACCACAACAAAGAAAAACATTTACAACAACTAAAAAAAAAATATGTATATTAATGGTAGTGCCAAAAAATCTAATGTGAAAGTGTATGGTAAAGTGTATATTGCGGTAGGATAATTAGACCAGGTTATGTGTTTTACGGTGTTGCTCTTTATAGAATATTATATACAATGTTGCTGAGTTTATGTATGTAATGGTCAATCAGAGTGATTTAAATTAAGAATTGTTGAAACACTGATGTTTGTTCAATTACTGTGCTTGTTAAAGAAAGTGTAGGCTGACAAAGTTTCTGAAAAGTATGCATGTATATATGATGCAAGAAAGATGTAAGTTTTTTTGTTGTTGTTGTTGACCGCTTGATTAATTCTTAGTGTCTGGGGAGTAGTTCAAACATTGCAAGAAAAAAAAAGTGATTTACTGTTGTTTGTCCTTGTTTATTTTTTACAGTGATATATTTTTTTAGTGTTATTTTTCAAATGCAGATAAATAAATGTTAGAGAAGCGCTAACTTAGTGGTTAATATAAATGTAATTGCTGGCATTAACATTAGCATGTGATGATATTCAATGTTAAGCAAATTTATTTTTATGTATTGAGACAAAGGAACAAGCTTTAATTTTTGGTCGGGTAACATTTAACTAATGCAGAGGTAGGAAGCAATATATTTTATGTTTTTATTTTAGTGAATCTTTAGTATCATTTTTTTGTGGTGTAGGGTAAAGCATTCTAGTGGATGGTGAGTAGGTACTTAGAGGAATAATGTTTATTTTATGTCAGTTAATTGCTAATAGTTATGTTATTGTTAACGTCTTTGTGCTAGTTTCTAAAAGTATTTTCAGTATGTATTATTATTCAAAATGTCTGTTGAGTAAGATGTGCAAAATGTTTCTAAAAGAAAAAAATAACAATTTGCAGAAGTTATTAGTATAGTGTTTTGTTTGGCATAAATGTAATTTGGTCTATATTTTATTTTGGTCTAAGTCTGTTGAAATATGTAACAAAAGTTTAGAATAAGTAAAAAATGCAAAAGTAGTTGTTGGATGGAAGGTTTGACGTTTTTTTGTGGACAAATAATGTGTGTGATAGTTTATAATTTTTAGTTCAGCGTTGGAATAAATGGTATTAAGAAAAAAAGGGGCGAAAACAATAGAACTAATAAATATTTTGTTAAAGGTAAATTTTATTGAGTTCAATGCTTATAAAATTTTATTTAATTAATTTGTTTGTGTACAACATGATATTGTTTTCCTTAAACAATTTTTCAGGGTTTGATAAGTCTTTAAAATATTTGAATTAAGGTAATAAAATTTGAAAGTAAATGTTTTTTTTTTCTCTGTATTGTGGATGAATGTAGCCGTTTTGTGGATGAATGTAGTTGTTTTGTGAATGAGACGGGTGGCAAGGTTTGAAGAGATGGTATGGCATTTAAATCTACTGGTTGAAAGGGAAATTGCTGTGTTTTAAAAGACTTCATTGCACAAACAGATTTTTTTACCAGCAAACACAAGTTTACTTATACGTTTTCAGTGTGCAGTATTATGCAAAATGTGGTTTGAGCATCATGTCTCTAATGTTTTGTTTGGTAGAAATGTGTTTTAATGTAACTTAATGTGTTCCTGTTGAATTAGTTTATTTCTAAAATATTTTGCAAATATCAAGTTTAGTTTGTGTAAGAAACATCATACATTTTAACCAGAAATATTTTTTATTATTAGGTATGTAATTGATAATTGATAAAACAGATGCATTAAAATATATAATCAATAATTATATAATCAAAGTTTAGAATAATTAAATTAAATGCAAAAATAGTTGTATGGAAATAGTTTGTAATGTAAAGATGGTATTTGAGAGTACAATGTTAGGTATGTAGAAGAATAATGTGTTTTATAGTTGGTTATATATTTATATATATTTTTTTTTCCAGTTAATTTATTGTGTTTAATGAATGTAAACATCCCTAAGATAAGTTTTTTTATTATTATTATTATTAATTTGATGAATTTCTTGACAGTAATGTTTAGGGTATGGTAAATGTTTCATAGAGATGGATCAGTAAAGTGAATTTAGATTTTATTGAATTTTATTGTATGTGGTTGAAGTATTGATTTGTATTTCACACATAAAAAATACTTCTGTTACAGTCAGACCAGTTCATAAGTGTTTAAGTCTATTTTGTGCATGTGTCTATTTTGTTTTTGTTATAGTTTAGAATTACAGCTTTTCCTTGCAGAGTAGTTTTAGGCTTTGTTGATGGTTTGTAGATACGATTTAATTAAAAATAACCATTTAATATGCAGTGCTTAGCCATTTTTTTTATATAATACATAAAGAATGTTGTATTAGAGAGAGAGAAAGAGAGTAATTTACAAGTAGTTCTTAGGAATCAAGGCAAGTTGTAAAAATTGTTGATAATAGTCATTCAATGTGTAGTTAAAAAAAAAATTGTTTTAATATTTAAGTTCAGTGCTCTAAGTGGCCCAAAAGAGGTGTCGGTACTCTGTTATAGCCTATTTTATTTATTTATTTATTATATATATATATATATATATATATATATATATATATATATATATATATATATATATATATATATATATATATATATATATATATAATAAAGAAATACCGGCCTACTTAAAGCACTGGTTAAGTTGGAAAGTTATATTCAGTATGTCTCTACATTGTGATTTTTTTATCCACATAAAAATACACACATTTTGTTTCCTCTATATAGACTTAATCAGATTTAATAAAAAGTGATAAGTACTTGGAGAAAAATATGTTTTTTCCTGAGTATACATTTTATTTTGCCTAGTATAATTGATTATTTAAAGATGGCAGCTAAAGGCAAAAAACATTGCATCCAAAGGTTTTAACTTTAACAATGATTTGTTATATGATATATATCATATATATATATATATTATATTTTGTTTACTGATTTGTTTTTTATGAAATTCAAACCTTATTGCTGTGTAATTATTTGGCATTAAGTATGATTCATAGATACATATTCGTTTTATATACAATTTGAGGTAAATGTTTGTAATGCTTCATAAACAATTATGTGTGGCTGTCTTTTAGAAACAGTTCATAGTCATTTAAACAGTAATATGTGTAAAGATTATGACAATTCCAAGATAAATAGTTGGCCATTATGATTATTGTAATTTAATTAAAGTTTAGTTTTTTTGCTCCTTTTTGTTTGCATTATGAATGTGACGTCATGTTTTTTTTTTTTTTGACAGTTCAGCATATATTGAAAGGATCACGGTAAAACATATTATAAGTTTTTAGAAAATTTGAGTGGAAGAAAACAGAACTTAGAAGGACACAAGGTAAGTTATTTTAATTGTTGATAACACTCCAAAATAGATCAATAATATATATTTCATTTTTGTTTTGGAGGTTAATTTATACTGTTTAAATATGTATTTAAAGGTTGAATAGCAATAAGTATTATATATATATATAATAAGAAATGTGTTTCTTTTTCTTCTTTTTTTTCTTTCTTTTTGACGTTTGAGTTTTTATTCTTGCATGGTATGGCAATTGTTTTGTTATGTTAAGAGTTATTATCACTTTACCTGTTTTTTAAAAAAAAAATTTTTATCTGGTTTGTGTGTTGTATGTGTTTAAATAGGACTACAGCAGTGTTTAATTTACATTTAAAGTATTTCAAGTATTTATGTATTTTTCTCTTTAATGTAGATGCCTCGGAAGAAGGGGTTTCGTATGCAGCGTACACAAAGATGCATCAAAAGTAAGAGTGATGCTAATGCATGTATATGTTCAGAAAAATTGCCGCTATCTGTTGTTGCTGGGACAGATGTAAGGGCTGCCACATTAAGCGAAGATGCATTGATTGGATGTTGTGTTGTGGCTGGAATCAAACATGTGATTTCTCCTGTATGTACATGGACACAGACAGATATTGATGACATATATGTAGAAGGCAGCAAACTAACACAAAATGTAATCATGTCACGTCAGAAAAGAGAATGTAAACAGAAAGAGTTGTGTAGGTTGATTGAACAGCACAATGTGTTTGGAAGGAAGTGGAATGTAAAAATTGGTTTACCAGTATACAAAGATTTTGAACTGCTGCAAGAGGAGATTGTACTGTATGAAATGCTGCAAGAATATTTGTTGAGGGATGGAATGTGTTTGCTAAACCTTCAGAGTGCAGTTATTGCCATTATTCATCATAACAATTATTTTGCAGTGATTGATTTTGGCAAACGTAATATGTTTGGGTTGGCTTGTGAAATTGGCAGGTCTGTGGTTGTTTTCAACACATGTCTTAATGATCTTATGGTTCATATCAAGAATCTAAGGAAGTCTTTAGATGCACAATGGTATGCCGTTAGTAGAATTTCTGTAAAGACATTTCAACAAGATCATGCTTGTGCTAGAGAGTTTCCAGACAGCGATGTTGACAGCAATGGTGTTGATGAGTTTGGCAATATAGGTACTGAAGTTGCAGCTGAGTTTGAGGATAGTACTTCTGTCAGACTTGAAAAGAGTGTAAGAGGATCCTTTCATCAGGGGAATAACCAGTTTAAATACAGAGGAGTTCAATGTATGGCAATAGGTTTAGTAAGCCTAGCAAAGCATACAGTTGATAGTGTATTCTCATGGCAGACCAAAGACCTTGACAGAGCTGTTGTTTTAGGTGACGAGTTGTACACAGCTTTGCGAGACAATAATAAGATTAGACACAAATCCAATCTGTTGGCTATTCCTGATTTGCCAAAAGAATCAGTTATTGATGGAGAAAGTTTTTTGTTTGAATATGGTGACTTTGTCAGTGGTGATATAGATGTGGTCAATGGTCAGTTTATTGAGAGTGGTGTCTACAGCAGTCTTTCTGCTGGACTGGAAAAAATGTTTGCACAGTATGACTCATGTCTTTTAACATTGTGTAGTAGTACATGTGCAATCATTTCTCACAATGGACAGTATGCACTGATTGACTCTCATGCACGTAATGCTCTTGGCATGGTTGATGGAAATGGAAGAAGTGTTGTTGTATATTTTTCATCTGTAAATGATTTGCTCAATCACATTTGCCTTTTAGCTAAAGGGCTCACTGAGAAGGAAAAACCTTTTGAAATAACTGGTATCCGTGCCACTATTACAACTGGGAAACCTACACAGCACAACGCATCAGAAATTAAAGATGAGAAGGGTACAAAGTGTTTAACATTAACAGAGAGCTGCAAAGACTCTTACAAGACATTTGAAATTGAGTTTGATGAGGATTCTTCAAATGATCTGCCAACAAATAATTATGCAAGAAATAAGCGTAAAATTTCAGTAAGCAATTGTACTTTAAAGAAACAAAAAAGATATGATGTTACTGAAGTTAATTCAGATGTGGAATTTGTTAGTGATGTAAAAAACAACAACATGATGTATAATCCCATTTGTAAACAGATTGGTCAAACTTTGTGTAGTCATTTAAATGTGGATTACGAAGAAGTTAATGTTTCAGAATTTACACATGTTGGTTTGTTAGGAGTTCCATGCAAAAATGACAAAATAATGGCTGATGGAAACTGTTTCTTCCGAGCCATCTCTCAAGCTGTAAGCGGCACACAAAAGTATCATAGAAAAATACGACTGGCTGTTGTACAACATTTGGAAAATAATGCTGAAAAATATCGAAACATTTTAAGAAGAGAGTATTCCTCAGTGTCAGAGTACATTAACAAGTCTAAAATGAGATATGTTAATAGCTGGGCTACTGAAGTTGAAATTCAAGCAACAGCTGATTATTTAGGAATTGATGTTTTTACATTTTATGATGGTCGTTGGTTAAAATACAATTGCAATGGTAAGCTTTTGTCGAAACACAGCATCTACTTAGAAAATTGCCATGAAAACCATTATGAGACTGTAGTTTGTGTAAATGAGCCTGAACGCCAGAGTTGTTATGGCTACTGCAAAATCAGTAAGTCCTGTTTTGAAGATTACAATACTAGAGCAAAGATTGACAATAAAAATAATGAACTTGAACAGCAGCATCATAGTTTGTTAAAAACAATGTACAATGACACATGTTGTGCAATGACAATGGTAAGAGATCCTGATGTTGATGTACTGGAAAATGAAAGTCAGATGACATTTAAATATAGTCCTCTATCTACAGAAGTTGCACAAACGATATGCAACAAATTACATTTAAATCTTGAAATAAAAAATATACAAGCACCAACTGTTTATGGAAGTTTAGGTGTTGTGTGTAAGACAGATACAGTTGCAAAGGATGGTAATAGTTTTTTTAGAGCCGTAGCTCAAGTGATTAGCGGTTCTGAAAAGAATCATAGGAAGATTAGACTTGCTGTTGTCCAGTATATGAGTAATCACAGTGATGAACATATGAAGTTAGTGGGTAAAGAATTTACTTCAATGGCAGAATATATTTTGAAGTCACAAATGCAATATGTTGGATATTGTGCTTCAGACATAGAATTTCAAGGTACAGCAAATGCTTTGGGAGTGGATCTATTTATATGTAATGAGGGGAAATGGGTTAAATACAGTTGCATGAGTACTGTTGTGGGAAGTGATGGAATTTATTTAAAACATTGTGGGGATAATGATTTTGAGCCCGTAATGTGTGTCAATCAAGTTGATAAGAATGTTTGCTTTGATTTGTGCAAAGTGGGTAATTTCCCTAATTCACAGTATACATGTAAAAGGAATTCCAAAAAGCAGGTAGATGAGAGTACAAATATGTCTACTTCAAAAAACAATTATTGTTTGTCTAAGTATTATAAAAATAAAATTTCCTTCCAAAAAAGCATTAAATATCAAAATGTGTTGCACAAAGAAACCAAAAAAGTAATGAGCAAAAATAAGTATCATAGAGATTTGTTGTACCAGGAAAAGAAAAAGAATGTTAGCAAGGGGAAATATCAGAACGATGTACTGTATAAAGAAATTAAAAAGTATATGACCAAGAAGAAATATAACGAAAATGTTTTGCATAAGGAAATGAAAAAAGAGAATAGCAAAAAAAAGTATCACGAACATGTGTTGTATAAGGAAATGAAAAAAGAGAATAGCAAAAAAAAGTATCACAATAATTTGTTGCATAAGGAGATGAAAAAAGACAAGAGCAAAAGAAAATATTGTGAAAACATGTTGCATAAGGAAAAAGTAAAGGACATGAGTAAAAGAAAGTATGAGACAAATGATTTGCACAGGACAAAAGTAAAGGAAATTAGTAAAAGAAAGTATGAGCAAAATGATTTGCACAGGAAAAAAGTTAAGGAAATGAGTAAAAGGAAATACAGATTAAATCAGTTGCATAAGCAGAATGTAAAGGTTATTAATACAAGAAAGTATCGAGAAAACCCTGAGCATAAGAAACGTGTTATTGCTGGTATAAAATTTAAAAGGCAACAGATAAAATTTAAAAAAGAACAGTTTGAATTTGTTATGCAGCGTTTTCTGGATTTGGTGAAAGATGGGCCAGATTTTGTGTGTTGTGTTTGCCAAAGATTGTTATTTCGACATCAGGTTTTAAGTTGTAATAGACATTATTATAGCACAAAAACAATAGGTTCAATTTTTGAAAAATGTGTAAGTGAGGAATATTTGCACAAATGTGATACGACCTGTGTAATGCCATGTCAGTGGCTGGATACACCTAGAGGCAAGCTGTGGATTTGTTACACATGTCATAATAAAATTAACAAAGGACAAATACCACCTGAATGTGCGACAAACAATTTGAAAGTTCATCCAATTCCACCAGAACTGTCATGTTTGAATTCTTTAGAACAACATTTGATTGCATTACATATACCATTTATGAAAATGTTAGCATTACCCAAAGGAGGGCAAAATGGAGTACATGGACCTCTAAGCTGCGTACCTGCAAATATTGTGCAAACTTCTAATTTATTGCCTCTCTCTAGTATGGAAGGATCTTTGTTGCCCGTAAAACTAAAGAGAAAGTTAACGTATAAAGGCCATTATAAATATCAGTTTGTTGACTCTATGCACATAAGACAAGCATTAAAATGTTTAAAGGAGATAAATGTGCATTATAAAGATATAGAATTTAATGAAGTTTGGCTAAATGAGTTTTGTAGAGAACAAGATAATGACGTTTTAGAAAAGGAATGTGATGTACATGCGGAAAGTCAAGAAACATCTATAGATGTTTGTGAAGATGAGCTTTTGCATGACAGACAACAACACTGCATGTTTCAGGACACATGTCTCATGCCTGTTGACATTGGTCAGGAAGCACTAGATCAGTATTTTGATAATATATTAAATCTGGCGCCAGCAGAAGGGAATAATCCTGTTAAATTGCTTTCTGATTTTGCTAATGAAGCCAAATGTTTCCCAGTGTTATTTCCACAGGGGTGTAATACGTACCATGAAAAGCGAGAAAACCGTTTGACATTGTCAAGGTATTTTAATAACCGAATTTTACATGCTGATGGTAGGTTTGCACAAAATGTAGAATATATTTTTTTTGCTCAGTACATGTCTGAAATTGAACAAGTCGTGTCAAATGTATCGATTGCATTGCGTAAAGGAAAAAGTGGCAGAAAGTCTCAAAAAGTTAATAATGATGTTTTGATGAATGAGGAATCTTTAAAGAAACTTTTGGAATTTGATGATGGGTTTCGTTTTCTTAAACCTATCCGTGGTACACCAGCTTTTTGGCAGACAGCACAACGTGACCTACTTGCTTGTGTTCGTCAGTTTGGTATTCCTACTTGGTTTTGTTCATTTTCATCGGCAGACATGCGCTGGAACAATCTTCTTTTTAGCATTTTGAAACAGGAGGGAAGAACACAAACAGTTGAAGAATTACAGTGGGCAGACAGGTGTGAGCTATTGCGACGTAATCCTGTAACTGCGGCTAGAATGTTTGATTTTCGTTGGCATTGTTTTTTAAGGGAGGTACTTATGTCTTCATCCCATCCAATAGGTAAAATTAAGGATTATTTTTACCGTGTTGAATTCCAGCAGCGTGGTTCACCTCATGTCCATTGTCTGTTTTGGATTGAGAATGCCCCAATAATTGATAAAAACACAGATGAAGAGGTAATTCAGTTTATTGATAAATATGTAACATGTGAATTACCATCACAGGATGATTCATTGTTGGACACTGTTACATCTGTGCAGCAGCATTCAAAACGCCATTCCAAGACATGTAAGAAGAAAAATACTGTTTGCCGTTTTAATTTTCCTAGGCCAGTATCTGCACGAACATTTATATGTCATGGAAAAAGTGACACAAAAAAGCAGTGCAAGTGTCAGGTAGATAATATTGATAATACAATTAAAGAATGTGCATGTGTAAATCAAGATGTGACAGATTTTAAAATGAACACAGAAAAGGCAGGTGACATTTTGTCCTCCATAAAAAAGTCTCTTTCAGATGAGAATTGCAATTATAACAGTGTGGAACATTTGTTTACACATTTAGGTATAAATCAATCCATTTTTGAGCTTGCATATAAATCCTTTACCCGAAATACACAAGTTGTCCTGAAAAGACAGATCAATGAGGTTTGGGTCAATCAATATAGCAAGCCACTGTTAAAATGTTGGAATGCAAATTTAGATATCCAGTATGTTGTTGATGCATACGCTTGTGTAGTCTATATAATTTCTTATATATCAAAGTCAGAAAGGGAGATAGGATTGTTGTTAAGTAATGCCCAAAGAGAAGCACGTAAAGAGGGAAATGTTAGTGCAAAAGATGCACTGAAAAACCTTGGAAGTGTTTATTTGCATAACAGAGATGTATGTGCTCAAGAATCTGTGTATAGATTAACAAATATGCATCTAAAAGAGTGTTCGAGGAAAGTTGTGTTCGTACCAACAGGAGACAATGTCATTAAAATGAGTCTACCTTTAAATGTATTGAGGCAAAAAGCATCATCAAACAACTTAACGACAGAAGACATGTGGATGACTAGTATTGTAGATCGTTATAAGAACAGACCAAATGATTTGAATGATCTGTGTATGGCAACATTTGCATCAGAATATCGGGTTTTAAGTAAAAATGAAAAATCTAAGAATCCTCTTCAATTAAATAATGGTTGTGGTTTTATCACAAAAAGAACACGAACAAAACCTGCAGTTGTCCGTTATGTGCGCTTTTCTGAGGAAAAAAATCCAGAACAATTTTATCAAAGCATTCTCCAGTTATTTTTACCATACCGTGTAGATATTCAACTAAAACCTCATAATTCTGAAACATTTGAACAATTTTACAAAAATGGTCATGTAACATTTAGTGATGGCTCTAGATATGCAGTCAAGTCAGTTGTTGATTTAAATAGAAAGAAGTTTGAAATGGAGGCAGATGAATTAGATAATATCCAAGATGCAATTGACAATAATAGTCCAATAGAAGATGGCTGGTGTGACCTGTGTCCGGAGCAGGAGTTAGAGCGTTTAATTTGTGCAGAGGAAATGAAAGACAAAAAACAGCAAGTGGATGAACAAGATGAGAATATTCCAGATTTAACAACAAGTAATGAACAAGTTGCACATTTGGAAAAGAAAAATAATATAATGTGTAGAAGTGATGGTTTGGCATTAATTAGATCTTTGAATGATACACAGTTATCGATTTTTTATCAGATTCGTCAATGGTGCTTAGATAAGATAATAGGGAAAAACCCAAATCCATTACATATATTTATTACTGGTGGTGCAGGGACAGGAAAAAGCCATTTAATAAAAGCTATACAATACGAAGCAATGAGGTTGCTATCAACAGTGTGTCGTCATCCTGACAATACTTGTGTTTTGCTAGCTGCTCCCACGGGAATTGCTGCCTATAATCTTAATACAACTACAATCCATAATACACTAAGCATTGGAAAAGATGTTCGCTTACCATACACACCTTTGAGTGAAGAAAAGCTCAATTGTTTGCGTGCTAAATATAGTGATCTGCAAATTTTGATAATTGATGAAATATCCATGGTTGATCACAATCTATTAGCGTATATTCATGGTAGACTTAGACAGATTAAGCAAACTTGTGACTTTTCTCCCTTTGGAAATGTAAGTATAATTGCTGTTGGAGATTTCTTTCAGTTGCCTCCAGTTAAAGGGAAACCCCTGTATAATGATGACATACTAGGTATTAACCTATGGTCTAGTCTGTTTTCAGTTGTAGAATTAAAAACAATAGTTAGGCAAAAAGATAATACGTTTGCAGAGTTACTAAATAGATTACGAATTCGCACAAAAAAGACTCCAATGTTAAACTGTGACATTGATTTATTGAAAAAATGTGAAACCGGTGAAGTCAGCCCAGCTTTACATATATTTCCCACTAACAAACAAGTAAATGAGCATAATGTGCAGCAACTATTTAAAACTTGCCCTGAATATGTTGAGATAAATGCTCAAGATTTTGTACATAATAACAAGACAGGGAAACTTGAATTGAAAAGTGGTCATCATGCTAAAACATATAACACTTGTCTAGAAGAAACACTGCTCTTAGGGAAAGGTGCTCGTGTAATGTTGTGTAAAAATGTAGATGTAATTGATGGTCTGGTCAATGGTGTGTGTGGCACAGTAACAAACATAGTTTTTCTTAACAGTGAACACAAGTTCCCTCAAACAGTGTATGTCAAATTTGATGACAATCAAGTTGGTGTACAAAGGAGAAAATGTTATGCATATGCTTCAGCAGCTGAAATGGGTTCTACAGGTATAAAACCCGAAGAGGAAAGAGTACATAGTAAAGGGGGATTGCGACGACAGTTTCCACTAAAACTTGCTTGGGCTTGTACAGTACATAAAGTACAAGGAATTACTGTTGATAAAGCTGTAGTGTCTCTTAAAAAGATATTTGCACCTGGACAGGCATATGTGGCTTTAAGTCGTGTTAAAAGTTTGGCTGGTTTGATTATTCAAGATTTTGAGGAGAAGGCTATATACTGTAAAGACAGCATTAAGGATGCAATTCAAAACATGCCTAGATATTCTGTTAGAAATATACCATGGCTCAAATTGAAAACGCAAACATTCAGTGTATTTTTGATGAATGTGCAAAATTTAAGACACCATTTAACAGATTTGGTTTTGCATACTCAGCATTTGGAACCTAACTGCATTGCTGTTACTGAAACATGGCTACCTGCAGATATCTCTTTAGAAACTATACATATCAATGGTTACAATTTTCATAGTCAACCACGAAGTTTATCTTACAGTAGCAGTAACCCAACATTAACTGAATTACAAGCTCAACAACATGGTGGTGTTGGCATGTATAGCTCAAACAATTTGGCATGTAATGTTGTCCAGGTACCAAATGTAAATTTAGAATGTTTAGTTTGCAACTACACAGCACACAATATACTAATAGCAGTAATTTATCGGCCACCTTCATATCCTATTTCTTTGTTTAAAGGAAATCTAGACAAATTGTTTAATTTTCTAGAACCCCTAAGCAATACAATTGCTGTCATTGGAGATTTCAATGATAATATTTTAAACTCTTCAACAATCTGCAAGTTTATAACAAACAGAGGCTATGTTCAACATGTCACACAAACCACAACAGAAAAGGGCACATTAATTGATCATGTATATGTAAAAACAACACATTATACCATAAAAACAACAGTGTTACCAACGTATTTCAGTGACCATGAGGGTATTTTTTGTTCTTTTACATGTAATACTGTTAACAGTAATGAAGAAGCATCTGGACAATTGTAGGTTGTAACTGTAGTTGTAGCTGTTCAGCTTTGTTTGGCAAATAAGTTAGAGGTTCAATGAGAATCCTTGTGGATACTTTATCTCTACTGAGCCAAATACTGCTGTATTGCAGTGAGTGTTTACTGCAAGGTAGATATTCAAGTGTAACATCTTTAACAAATTTGCTTGACAAAATAAATGGAAAGAGAATTTACATTCTTGTAGTAAAACTGTGACTTTCAAAATAATGGTTTCTTTTCCTGCATTGCAACAACATTTACATTTTTAATTTGTGTTCATATTTGTTTTATCATAATCAATTTACATTTGCACTAATATCATAGTTATATACAGTAGGTAAACAAAATATATCAGTAATTATATGATTGGCAGAATTATTATTATTTTTTTGTACCAGTGTTTTACAACTCTTCAACAATTTCCAAGTTTATAACAAACAGAGGCTATGTTCAACATGTCACACAAACCACAACAGAAAAGGGCACATTAATTGATCATGTATATGTAAAAACAACACATTATACCATAAAAACAACAGTGCTACCAACGTATTTCAGTGACCATGAGGGTATTTTTTGTTCTTTTACATGTAATACTGTTAACTGTAATGAAGAAGCATCTGGACAATTGTAGGTTGTAACTGTAGTTGAAACTGTTCAGCTGTGTTTGGCAAATAAGTTAGAGGTTCAATGAGAATCCTTGTGGATACTTTATCTCTACTGAGCCAAATATTGCTGTATTGCAGTGAGTGTTTAATGCAAGGTAGATATTCAAGTGTAACATCTTTAACAAATTTTCTGGACAATTGTAGGTTGTAACTGTAGTTGTAGCTGTTCAGCTTTGTTTGGCAAATAAGTTAGAGGTTCAATGAGAATCCTTGTGGTTACTTTATCTCTACTGAGCCAAATACTGCTGTATTGCAGTGAGTGTTTACTGCAAGGTAGATATTCAAGTGTAACATCTTTAACAAATTTGCTTGACAAAATAAATGGAAAGAGAATTTACATTCTTGTAGTAAAACTGTGACTTTCAAAATAATGGTTTCTTTTCCTGCATTGCAACAACATTTACATTTTTAATTTGTGTTCATATTTGTTTTATCATAATCAATTTACATTTGCACTAATATCATAGTTATATACAGTAGGTAAACAAAATATATCAGTAATTATATGATTGGCAGAATTATTATTATTTTTTTTTTGTACCAGTGTTTTACAACTCTTCAACAATTTCCAAGTTTATAACAAACAGAGGCTATGTTCAACATGTCACACAAACCACAACAGAAAAGGGCACATTAATTGATCATGTATATGTAAAAACAACACATTATACCATAAAAACAACAGTGCTACCAACGTATTTCAGTGACCATGAGGGTATTTTTTGTTCTTTTACATGTAATACTGTTAACAGTAATGAAGAAGCATCTGGACAATTGTAGGTTGTAACTGTAGTTGAAACTGTTCAGCTGTGTTTGGCAAATAAGTTAGAGGTTCAATGAGAATCCTTGTGGATACTTTATCTCTACTGAGCCAAATATTGCTGTATTGCAGTGAGTGTTTACTGCAAGGTAGATATTCAAGTGTAACATCTTTAACAAATTTTCTGGACAATTGTAGGTTTTAACTGTAGTTGTAGCTGTTCAGCTGTGTTTGGCAAATAAGTTAGAGGTTCAATGAGAATCCTTGTGGTTACTTTATCTCTACTGAGCCAAATACTGCTGTATTGCAGTGAGTGTTTACTGCAAGGTAGATATTCAAGTGTAACATCTTCAACAAATTTGCTTGACAAAAAAAAAATGGAAAAAGAATTTACATTCTTGTAGTAAAACTGTGACTTTCAAAATAATGGTTTCTTTTCCTGCATTGCAACAACATTTACACTTTTAATTTGTGTTCATATTTATTTTATCATAATTAATTTACATTTGCACTAATATCATAGTAATATAGGTAAACAAAATATATCAGTAATTATATGATTGATGGAAATTAATTTGTTGTACCAGTGTTCCTAACAACTTGTCTTAAAAATTGTTAGTACAATCAGTTCAACATGAACAGTGAAATATAACATTGTACATAAACAGTTTATTAATATTTTTGTTGTAGTTACTCTGCTACAAATGTATTATTCTCACGTTAAAATTTTGCTGAAACGACATTTACCCATTAATTTTTTACACCATTGGGAACAAAGAACACTTCACAACTTAAATCTTATGTCTGTTAAAATTATGAAGAAATAGCACATAAATTACTTATTTTCAAAACATTAACAGATAATAACCTTTTTTAAATTACACTTAAACATGACTAAAATGTAATGACATTTGATACAATGATCAGAGGTATTATTTTTATATTTACCAGTTAATTAAACTCTAACTTTAATCTAAATTGTGCTCCTAAATTATTGTCTTTGAGCCTTAATTTCATTACAAAAAAGGTTGTTGCTGATGCAGGTTTTGCTTTACCATATATGTAGTTTCAAAAAGCAAAAGACACTGGTAATGGTACTCCTGGTTTACTGGGATGGGGTTCAATTCCCTACAGTGCTGCAGCTTTTTGGAGCAACTACAAACAATCCAACAATATTTTTATAAGATTAATAACACAAAAATATCTTAAAAACAATACTATTATGCATTAAACATGCTAAATATAGGATTTAAAAAAATCTAAGTTATTTATATGTGCCAAAGTTGATGCCAGCTGTTGACAGTCTTGAAAACAATACTATTGTGCATTAAACATGCTTAATATAGGATCAAAATAATCCAAGATATTTATATGTGGCAAAGTTGATGCCAGCTGTTGACAGTATGACTATAACAGAGTATTGACATATGTCTTCAGGCCAGGACTCATATAAAGTGTCTGAAGTTCAATGCAGATTAGACATTGCATGATTGAATGAGTATAAAACATGGCATATCCTGTTGCAAGCGGATGGAAATATGATTATAAAAAAGTGGCCTTTTAATATCTTCAGAACAGCACTCAGTCTTCAGGCATGGACTTATAAAGTGTCTGCAGTTCATTGCAGTTTGGACATTGCATGATTAAATGATATCTTCAGACCAGCACTCAAGAACAAGTACTTTTAGGCAGACTGGACATTGCATGTTTTCATATGAAACATGCAACTTCTTATTGACAACAGATGGTGCTATGCTTATAACTGAATATTATTGGCCTTTAAACATCTTCAGGCCATTAATCTTTCCAAATATGTGAGGTTTGGTGCAGATTGGACACTGCATGTTTAAGTTAGTGTAAAACAAGACATTTCCCTTCACCAGCAGGTGACACTATATAGATTACAGATTGTAATGGGCTATTGGTCTTCAGATGTGCTCTAAAGACTCTTATCACACATGTGAAAGTTTGGGGAAGATCAAATATTTCATGCCTTAGTTACAACAACTTTTATTCCCATGGTAAGACATTGAACTTTGTCACAGTGCCATGGACACGCCTTTTAACAAAAACTCAAGATCTCCACAATTTAACATTGCACACGGCTTTAGTTTAGACTGACCACAAAAAAGACATTGATGTAATAAAATTTATATGAGTAGTTAGTCGCAGTGTAAAATATGTCACTTCCTGTTGCCAGTAGGTGGCGCTATGACTATAACTGAATATGGGCATGTCAATCTGTTCAGGTTTGGAGTCTTATCAAACATGTGAAGTTTGGGGCACATTGAACGTTGTATGTCTGAGTTATAGCAACTTCATTTTTCGTGGCAAAACACAAATTTGTCAGTCCGCCATGGACACGCCCTTTAATGAAACCTAAAGATCTTCTCAATTTAACATCGCAAAGGCCTTTAGATTTAACCGACCAAGTTTGCTGTTGATCTGAATAAATCTCTAGGAGGAGTTTGTTAAAGTACAACCCCTGAAAATGGCAAAAACAATGCCAATTTTGCAGAGAAAATTCTAAATAACTGACTTCCTGTTGGGATTCGGATTTCGTACCTATAGACTTTTTTGTAGGTATTAGTGTGTACCATGTGTGTACCGATTTTTGTACATGTACGTGAAACGTAGCTCGAGGCGCACTCTGTTGAATGTGTATAGGTGGTGCTATTGAGCCATTATGCCACACCCGATGGAATATTGGCCTTCAGAACTGTTCAGGCCAGGACTCTTATCACACATGTGAAGTTTGGGGAAGATCGGACACTTTATGCCTGAGTTATAACGTCTTTTATTCCCATGACGAGACATCAAACTTAGTCACGGCGCCATGGACACGCCTTTTAACAAAAACTCAAGATCTTCACAACTAAACATCACACAGGTCTTTAGATTAGACTGACCACAAAAAGACATTGATGTCATAAAATTTCTAGAAATAGTCTGTCACAGTATAAAATATGTCACTTCCTGTTGCCAATAGGTGGCGCTATGACTATAACTGAATATGGGCATGTAGATCTGTTCAGGTCAAGAGTCTTATCCAACATGTGAAGTTTGGGGCAGATTGGACATTGTATGTCTGAGTTACAGCAACTTCCTTTTTCATGGCGAAACATCGAAATTTGTCAGGCCGCCATGGACACGCCCTTAACAAAACCTCAAGTCCTTCGCAATTTAAGATCGCAAAAGGCTTTAGATTACACTGACCAAGTGTGGTGTTGATCTGAATAAATCTCTAGGAGGAGTTCGTTAAAGTACAACCCCTGAAAAATGACCAAAACAACACTAATTTTGCAGAGAAAATTCTAAATAACTGACTTCCTGTTGGGATTCGGATTTCGTACCAAGAGACTTTTTCGTAGATATTGGTGTGTTACATGTGTGTACCGATTTTTGTACATGTACGTGAAACATAGCTCGAGGCGCACTCCGTTTAAAGTGTATACGCACTCCGTTGAAAGTGTATAGGTGGCGCTATTGAGCCATTTTCCCACACTCGATGGAATATTGGCCTTCAGATCTGTCCAGGCCAGGACCCTTATCACACAAGTGAAGTTTGGGCAAGATCGGACATTTTATGCCTGAGTTATAACAATATTTTATTCCCATGGCGAGACATTGAACTTCATCACGGCGCCATGGACACACCTTTTAACAAAACTCAAGATCTTCAACAACTAAACATCACACAGGTCTTTAGATTAGACTGACCACAAAAAAGACATTGATGTCATAAAATTTCTAGGAGTAGTTGTCGCAGTGTAAAAATATGTAACTTCCTGTTGCCAATAGGTGGCGCTATGACTATAAACTGAAAATTGGCATGTAGAATCTGTTTCAGGTCAAGAGTCTTATCCAACATGTGAAGTTTGGGGCAGATTGGACATTGTATGTCTGAGTTACAGCAACTTCCTTTTTCATGGCGAAACATCGAAATTTGTCAGGCCGCCATGGACCCGCCCTTTAACGAAACCTCAAGTCCTTCGCAATTTATTATCGCAAAGGGCTTTAGATAACACTGACCAAGTTTGGTGTTGATCTGAATAAATCTCTAGGAGGAGTTCGTTAAAGTACAACCCCTGAAAATGGCAAAAACAACAGCAATTTTGAAGGGATAATTCAAAATAACCGACTTCCTGTTGGGATCCGGATTTCGTACCAAGAGACTTTTTTGTAGGTATTGGAGTGGTACATGTGTGTACCAATTTTTGTACATGTACGTGAAACATAGCTCGAGGCGCACTCCGTTGAAAGTGTATAGGTGGCGCTATAAGAGCCATTCTGCCACACCCGGTGGAATATTGGCTGAAGATCTGTTTCAGGCCAGGACTCTTATCACACATGTGCAGTTTGGGGAAGATCGGACATCTTATGCCTGAGTTATAACATCTTTTATTCGCATGGCGAGACATCGAACCTTCGTTGCGGCGCCATGAACAAGCCTTTTAACGAAAACTCAAGATCTTCACAACTGAACATCGCACAGGCCTTTAGATTAGACTGACCACAAAAAAGACATTGATGTCATAAAATTTCTAGGAGTAGTTCGTCGCAGCGTAAAATATGTCACTTCCTGTTGCCAATAGGTGGCGCTATGACTATAACTGAATATGGGCATGTCAATCTGTTCTGGTTCGGAGTCTCATCAAACATGTGAAGTTTGGGGCAGATTGGTCATTGTATGTGTGAGTTATAGCAACTTCATTTTTCATGGCGAATCATCGAAATTCGCCAGGCCGCCACGGACACGCCCTTCAACGAAAAGTCAGGATCTTCGCAATTTAACATCGCAAAGGCCTTTAGATTAGGCATACCAAAATTTGGTGTTGATTTGAAGAACTCTCTAGGAGGAGTTCGTTAAAATACAACACATGGAAATGAACCAAAATTACACAAAATATGCTCATAATATTAAAAATAACCGACTTCCTGTTGGGTTTAGAATTTCGCTCCAAGAGTCTTTTTTGTAGGTATTGGTGTGTTACATATGTGTGCCAATTTTCGTGCATGTACGTGAAAACATAGCTGGAAGGCTGTTGATTTTCTTGGTATAGGTGGCGCTGTCGAGCCATTTTGCCACACCCTCTTCTGAATCCTATATCAGACGAAAATTTTCACCAGGTTTGACGAGTGTTGCAAAGTTTCATGACTTTTTGAGCATGTTAAAGCCCTCAAAAATGCGATTCATTCGGGAGAAGAAGAAGAAGAAGAATAATATAATAAAAAACAAAGCAGATACAAGAGGGTCCTCGCACCTCGGTGCTCGGGCCCTAATAATAAACGGAGCAATTCCAAGAGGGTCCTCACACCATCGGTGCTCGGGCCCTAATTAAAAGCTGCAAGCAGCGATGAACGGGCCCTCGCACCCGGGCTCACCACCAGCGAGTTGCTTTAGTAAAAAGGTGAACGGTGAGAGAATGCATTTAATGTCAAAAATATAAGTGGAATATATCAAAGTATATCCCATATATGTGCCAATCTTACCATTGCCAGCAGGTGGCGCTATCATTATAATGGAATATTGGCCTTCAGATGTGTTCAGGCCAGGACTCTTATCAAACATGTGAAGTATGGGAAAGACTGAACATTTTATGCTTGAGTTACAACAACTTCTCTTGCTGTGGCAAGACATCAAATTTTGTCATGGCGCCATGGAAACGCCCTTTAACAAAAACTCAAGATCTCCAAAAGTTAACATTGCACAGGCCTTTAGATTAGACTGACCACAACATATATGTTAATCTCAAAAAAATTATAGGAGTAGTTTGTCGCAGCGTAAAACATGTCACTTCCTGTTGCCAATAGGTGGCGCTATGATTATAACTGAATGTGGGCATGTAGATCTGTTAAGGGCAGAAGTTTTATCTAACATGTGAAGTTTGGGGGCAGATTGGACATTGTAATGTCTGAGTTACAGCAACTTCCTTTTTCATGGCGAAACATCGAAATTTGTCAGGCCGCCATGGACACGCCCTTTAACGAAATCTAAAGATCTTCGCAATTTAACATCGCAAAAGGGCTTAAGATTACACTGACCAAGTTTGTTGTTTGATTTGAATAAATCTCTAGGAGGAGTTCGTTAAAGTACAACCCCTGAAAAATGGCAAAAACAACGCCAATTTTGCAGAGAAAATTCTAAATAAACCGACTTCCTGTTGGGATTCGGATTTTGTGCCAAAGAGACTTTTTGTAGGTATTGCTTGTGTTACATGTGTATTCGATTTTTGTACATGTACGTGAAACATAGCTCGAGGCGCACTCTGTTGAAAGTGTATAGGTGGCGCTATCGAGCCATTTTGCCACAACCTGATGGAATTTTGGCCTTCAGATGTGTTCAGGCCAGGACTCTTAATCACACATGTGCAGTTTGGGGAAGATCGGACATTTTTATGCCTGAGTTATAACATCTTTTATTCCCATGGCGAAGACATCGAACTTCGTGACGGCGCCATGGACACGCCTTTTAACGAAAACTCAAGATCTTCACAACTTAACATCGCACAGGCCTTTAGATTAGACTGACCACAAAAAATACACTTGATGTCATACAATTTCTAGGAGTAGTTCTTCGCAGCATGAAATATGACACTTCTGTTGCCAATAGGTGGCGCTATGACTATAACTGCATATGGGCATGTCAATCTATTCTGATCCAGAGTCTTATCAAACATGTGAAGTTTGGGGCGGATTGGACATTGTATGTCTGAGTTATAGCAACTTCATTTTTCATGGCGAGTCATCGAAATTCGCCAGGCCGCCACGGACACGCCCTTCAACGAAAACTCAAAATCTTCGCAATTTAACATCGCAAAGGCCTTTAGATTAGGCATACCAAATTTGGTGTTGATTTGAAGAAATCTCTTAGGAGGAGTTCGTTAAAATACAATGCATGGAAATGGCAAAAATGACACAAAATTTGCTAATAATATTAAAATAACCGACTTCCTGTTGGTTTAGAATTTTGCTCCAAGAGTCTTTTTTGTAGGTATTGATGTGTATATGTGTGTACCGATTTTCAT
>NW_020524325.1:0-23848 GCF_003368295.1 Carassius auratus
GCAACTGTCACCTGATAAGCAGAGACAAGCAGCTAAGCCACTGGAATAATGCTATCGAGCTCCAACGTTCTACAGTCTTGCCAACAAACAGACCCTGCGGCCTGACAAGGCCGAACCGAGCCGGAGACACAAATCGAGAGAGTTAATATTTGCCAGTCATTTTGTACATTATTAAAAGTGTGTCAACACCATCATCTAGTCAGCTAAAAAAAAAAAAAAAAAGACAAGGACTTTCAGGTAGCAGTGACTCAGCGGGAACGTCCGTGTCCTCCGTTGCCAGTAATGATTCACTGATGTAGCAAAAAGAAAAAAGGACTCTCCTGTGCACTGACATGAAAGAGAAAGCTTGACTGTGCACGTCTCCTCCACTGAAGCGCTCCTCTCTCACTCGCACATGCTGTCATCATGCATATAAAAAAAAAAAAGATACTCTCTCTAGGTCTTTCTAAATGAGTCACATTAAAATTTTACACCTAATTAACCAATTCTGATTTGAATGACTAGATTGCAGTAGGTTAAATAAGAGCATCAGACTTTACATTTCTTGCCTGCAGACACTTCAGAATTCAAGTAGCATCACATTCGCCTTTATCCCATCGAAAGTTTGGTTCTTTCACCAGGAACACCTGGAAACAGTTCGCCTCAAACAGTCCAGGTGAAGTTATTTAGTCTCGAGCTTCTCACAACACCTGATCCTTTCTTAAAATGCTCCCAAGGCCAGCATCAAGTCATCTGGATAACCGCATAATGAACTTGGGAATTGGCAGCCATTTATTTCTTTGCCAGATTAATAAAGATGAGGGAAGGAAATTAAATGGGAAATTACATCGAGCGGGAAATAAATTATGCTCTCAAACGTGCCAAGGTGTCATGTGATGGTATAGCAGCAAGAAATCCATTTTACTAACCTCAATCAAAGTGTTTGGGAAATAAAACTGACAACCATAATAATACATCAAAGTTTTTGCATCCAAGCTTACAGAGCAGACTAAACAACAACAGAAACTATAAAATGCATGAACATTCTAGACATGCTGCTTAAGGGCTCAGATTTCAAGAGCAAGACTCAGCTGTGCAGAAGGACAAGAACCTCCAGACAAGTTGAGCAGAGGTGTGACAAACAGGCAACAGACACCAGATGTGGTCAGATTATTTTTTATTCGAATCAACATGACAACTTTAGATGGCCTTGTGTTCAGTACTATTGAAGCATTATTGATCAATAGCCGCATTTCCACTGTCGGGCCAGTGTGAGCCAGGGCTTAAAACGGGCCGAGCGGGGCTAAAAGCCTCGGGCCAGTAGCACCAAGGCCAGAATAGCACAGTGTTTCCACAGTCGAGCCTGAAGCTCCTCTGCGCTTCACTAAAACCCGCCCTTTACACGCCTCTCAGGAACAACATCACACAAGCCCATCATTTCAGCAACAAAGAGAAGTTATCAGAAAAACTAAAAAAGCAAGTCACTCGAACTAGCGCAATCACAAAACGAATATGATAAAAGCCGCTTTTTTGCATGCGTTGTTAAATATTCAAATTCAAAAGCATCAACGTTTTAATAGAGAATAAGTGATACATTGAATGAATTAATTTATCAGGACTTAAAATTAATCTCGCAGATCTCACAGACAAACGCCTTGATATGATCGCACATTAGAAATGTTCGGTGAGATAAAATGTGCACGATAACATTATTAAGCAAAAATACATAGTACATAATTTTGTCCTCTCCAGTACCGAAAGCAGAACTGATACTGTCAGATCTTACTGATACTACGGTCTTTCATAATTTAGCCCCGGGGCCATTTTAATACCAGGTTTCGGTACCCCAACCATACCCCGAGGAAGCCCCGACGTGGCACAATCAAGTACCAGAAGTGACAGTGTCATGTCTCTTAGTTCATTTCTCTTGGTTCATGTCAAATTCATTTTGATAAATAAGTGGCAGGACCAGCCAAACTATGAAAAAAGTGTGATTTATAGTCCGGAAAATACGGTAAACAGAACTGAGATGGCAACACTTAACAGAACCTAAATAATTATCAAGTTTCAATCAATATTTACTCAAAATAAAAAATAAAAATATTATAACTAGCAGTCAAACAGATATCTATAAATGGTCTGTAAATAAAATAATAACTATACAATTGAAATATTCTATCTAGATGAACACATTTTATTCAAAATCAGATTTAGAATTACTTGTAAATAAATAATACAATTTAATGATCAAAAACGTATACAAAATGTACATGGCTTTTTAGTTTCACTATCACTTTCGAGATTCGCGATCGCACAAACTCGGTTTATAATACGGAGTGGCAAGTACTTACCACACATTTTACAAGATTATGTTTGTCAGTAATACTGAGGAGTCATGCTTTGGGCACACATGCCCCAATCGCCCGCTTGCCCCTGCCGATGTCATCGTCCATTGCGATGTTTCACTGTGGACATCGTTTGATGCCAAATTTGAACACATCACCCAACCCTTATACCAACAAAACTGGATTCAGGAACCAGCAGCAGACATACTTTTTTAAATCAACACTGGCACTTATCATCAAGCCTTGAAGATTTGAAATGAGAGTGAATAATCTGTACCTATATAAACACATTTGTGACTGTTCTCCCTGGCTGGCTATGACTACGGAACAAATACATAGAAACAAAGTATTTTTTTTTCTCCTCTCAAGTTGAAGTAATGTCTGTGTCTCCCTTACAGGATGAGTAGAGGAGCTCATTCCGTCCTCGTACCAGGCCGAGACGGGACATCTGAGGAATGCGCCGACCAGGATCGGACAAAACCCAAACTCGTAATTGCTTTCACAAAACAGCATCACATGCAGAGACAGCGAGGAAAAAAACAGGCCAAAATCCCCAGCCCCTCGAGAAAATGCCTGGGACAAACCATCTGTAATTTGGGAGGGTTAATTTGCACAATGGAAAATACTTTGATCATGCAGCAATAATTTCAATACACTACATCACTTCTTGGCTCTTACCGCTGACATCTTGGAGTGTTACTCTGAGATCATGTTGGCAAACTCTCTAGATTCACTGCATTGTGATGAACAAATCCATGTGATTTGACACCACTGAAGCAATCGTAACAAATTCAGCAGCCTCTTCATAGAATTCAAAGCGCTCTCTTACTGCCCACTTTCTTGTGTCATTGTGGAAAAATATGTCACTTTAAGCAAACGTCATATTAACCTTGAGGTGAGGTTTGCAATGAGAAATGCAATATTTAAAAAATATATTTTCAAAAGCTTTCGGCATGGTCAAAATACCCAGCACAAAAATACTCCCAGAAAAAGACCTAAACTGACCACATATTGGCACAGAAAGCAAACCGTTCAAGCCTGACTCAGGTAGACCATCAGAGAGCAAACACCATAATAGGACATTTATTCTCTACAGTAGCAAGTTATTGTTGGAGATCTCATACGCTAGTTTAAGCAACCCTTAGTTCTGCACGTTTCCACCAAAGAACAGAGGAAAGAGGGAACAAGGAACAATCACCATGACTGAGTAAGTGTCAAGCCTGAGTTGATTTACAGCACAGGCCGCCCATCTCACCTCACAGAGGTTATTGGCAATGGCAGGTGGGCAATTTAAAGTCCTGAGATTGAGGGATCTTAAGAGCTAGCAGAAACTATGCTAAACTCACTATTTTCAAACCTTCAGCTGGAATAACCATTAAGCAGACCAAATGAAATCAAAGCTAAACTCTTTAAATCCAGTCTCATGCGGAGCACCTACCAAAAAGCATCTCAAATAAGCCTTTTATATACTTACATTCTGTTCGTTTAATAGGGCTGTGCAAAAACAGCATGAGACATGATTCAACAGCCAAAGATGTCTATCTATTGTGAACGACAGTGAGATTATTTTGTGTATTGAAATATGAAAATGAAATATGTTTATGCTACTAAATTTATACCGAATTTATTTTAAAATGCCTAACCCTGTACAGCTATGATCAGCTGTTCCTCCGTCTTGGCTGAGATTTCAATGTTGTAATGGAAAGGGTGAAGGTGATTGGCTGGTTCCTGTCACATGACCTGCATCACGCTTGCAGCATTCTGAAAAGTTTAGGTGTTTTTATCTAGCTGCAGCACATACGCATCTAGAAAAATCTAGCATGTCATGAAGAGCTCTCTATTTGTGTATGTTTGCTACGTTTGAAATAGCGAACTTTAACGTGCAAAAGAAACCATATGAATGGCCCCTAATGACAAAGAAAATTTAGCCTTGACCTCAAAGAAATAAATGACATCTTAAAATATTCTCAAATAGAAAATTTTTTAAATTGTTATTATATTTCCCAATATTACTCTTTTTATTTTAATCAAATAAATGCAGCCTTGATGAGCATAAGAGTGTTCTTTCCAAACAGAAAATCTTAAATTTAAGAGTAAACTAATCGATCAGCTAGAAGAGTCTATGAAAACTCAACCATCATGACCCATCCCAACTACGTAAAAGAAAGATAAACTGAATAAAACGCCCTCTCCATCATTCATCTGAATTACAAAGAACATCTTTTTTCACCCTGAGTCGAGGGAACCCAATTAAGACCTTCTGAAGCTGCGCCTGTCAGCATTCTAAATTTAAAGTGCCAGTCGGTCTTTTTTTTAAAGTCTTGTCTTGCCTAAATAAATAAATGATAAATAATAATCCTCCTCCCCACTAGCAGCTCGTATTCACAGGCTGACATTAATGCCCGAGTCTCCATGTTTGTAGTGACTGTAATTTTCCTTGTCAGTGTGAACATCCTCTGAGCCCTGATGGCTTTAATTAGTGGAGTCACACTGGCAGACGAAGACGCCCATGAGACAAGAACACCTGAGACCACAACGAGTCCAGCCGGGCACATTTCATCAGCGCCCAAAATAGGGCTGCACAATTAATCTCATTTCTAATTGCGATTACAATTACAGATGCCTATATTAAGTAATCGTTCAAAGTATACTTCTGTTATTCTGAGTGCTTGTGTTTTGTTTTCTTCTTCTTTTTTCTACAGATATGTCATAGGTTTTACAAACAGCTTTCAAATGAACCAAACTCTGACGTCAAACACAAAGTGTGAAAACCCTCAAAAATGATCAGTTGCTTTTCAAACAGCACTTGGGCCTATTTCTTTAGTCCTAATCTAGTTCAATGTTAATTGGTTATCCGGGATTGAACTTTGTTTTTACAACTTTTACTGCAGTACAATCTCACACAGCTCATTAGAGGAGGTAATGCTGCCAATGTGTGAGGAACAGGCACTTGGCACTGACAAAAAAAGCAAAGAAGGAGCAAGATAATAAGATGAAGATCAGTTTTCAGCAGATCTTTCCTGAAACAAGACTAAGAGTAAATGCTATTTAGAATAACATATATAACGATGTGATCCATGAACACTAAACCAAAATACTACAAGCTCAGCATTGTGACTTCACTGTATGTAGTTTTCCCAGAATGGCGGAAGCAGTATTTACAGATTATATCATATGAGTATGATGACAATCATCTCACATCCGCTCTCTAACAGCAAACTGGCACTCAGACATTCAGCAGCCATGCAACCGCCTGTTAAAAGATTAATCCACCTACATAAACAGAAAAATAAAACTATCAAGGGGTTCACAACAACCCAAAAGGTTGTAGTTTAACCATCAGCTATGAAAGACTCTTCTCAGAGCTTGGTTAATAATTATCAGACACTGAAGAACTTTTTAAACTAGAGTTGCTCAAAAATAAACTAACATTTCAGTTTAAAATGTGCATTTTAAAATAAAACTACTTGATCTACAGCATCAAACTGCCAATTTTAAATATGAAATCAATTAAATTACCACAAAACTGTTGAATAATCAGTATCTGCTATTTACACAAGCAAAAGATTTCTGTTTTCTACAGACAAACACGATCACTGCCATTCCTAAACCACCACAAAAAGCTGTTAAAACTCTCTCTTCATGTCACTCTTATGCAATAGAATTCATAATTCATAAAATCAGACACGCTAAATCCATTACGGAGTATAAGAAAAAATGATGGGCATACCTAGACTTTTGTCCATGAACTTGACTTTGCTCTGCATGTAGTCGAATGTAATAATGTCTGGCAGATTCTTCAAAAACTATTTCAAATCTTATACAAATCTCTCTCTCTCTCTCTTTTTGTTGTTGTAAGGTTATAGAACTAGCTGGTTTTCAGTAGTTTACTGTTCAACAGCTGTTCAAGCAATAGTTCATCCAAGGTTTTCATTTCACAAGACATTAATTAATGGACTGGATTTGTGTGTATTACTTGTGTTTTTATCAGTGTTTAGACTCTCATTGTGACGGCACCCATTCACTTCAGAGTATCCACTGGTGAACAAGTGATGTAATGCTACATTTCTCCACATGCATTCTGATGAAGAAACAAACTCATCTATTTGATGGATGGCTTGAGGGTGAATACATTCTTTTTACATTTTCATTTTTGGGAGAAATATTCTTTTAAACATCTAAGTGTTTCAATGTTTCAAGTTTGCATTTATTTATATAGCACATTTAAAACAGCAAGCAGGGCTGACCAAAGAGCAGAACAATACACAAGATAAAAAATAAAAAATAAATAAAAACTTATGACATGTTATCAAAATGAATTAAAAGCTAAATAAAAAAAGTAAGTTTTAAGAGATTTAAAAACGGTTAGAGATTGAGATGTTCGGATGTCTGTTCCACAGCCTAGGCCCGGCAATCGCAAAGGCTCGGTCTCCTCTTTTCTTTAGCCGTGATCTGGGGACAGCCAAAAGTCTCTGATCAGCAGACCTCAGGTTTCATGTGGGATTGTGTGGACAGAGAAGCTCAGACAAATACCTCGGTGCCAGACTGCTTACAGATTCAAAAACAAAGAGAAGAATTTTAAACTCCATTCTAAAATGGAGAGCCAATGCAGTGATTTTAAGATACATGAGAAACATGATTGAATTTAAGTTTTCTTTTGAGGAACTTTGCAGCAGGACTCTTTACTGATTGGAGACGAGCAATAGAGTGTTTGGCGATGCCATAGTAGAGAGAGTTGCAATGATCCAACCATGATGTAATGAGCGCATGGACAGCAATCTCTAAGGTTTTCTCAAAAAGAGAGGATCTGACCTTAGAGAGAAGACGTAGAAGATGGAAGAAACAAGAACTAATCACCGCATTTATTTGTTTTTCAAATTTGTTCAAAGTTCTCAGTGCAAGATGAAGTTGGAGAAAGGTAATCCAGATCAATGTTACTGCAATTAAAGTTGTCATGGGGGCCAAAGACTATGACTTCGGCTTTGGATTAACTCAGAATAAAAAGTTTTGAGAAAACCACATTTTTACAGATGTGAAATTACTCGATGGCTAGTGAGTAGTGAATGTCCTGATTTACATGTTAAGTTAACATTTATAAAAACTGTCACCTAGTGATGTTTAGAATCTATACCAGCAAGGAAACAAGTCCAGACAGGCTATTTACTAAAACATGACAAAAACGAACGGTTACGGCAACATTAATATGTTTTAATGCTTTAAATAGGAAAAGTGATAGCAAAAAAGCCCTGACGTCCAAACCGATAGGTAAAGCTAGGTAAAGATACATTTAAAACCCAGAGAAGATGATGAATCATGGAACTGTGCTCTCTCTCCACCTCCTTGGATAATCACGGGGTGAGACCCAAGTTCATTTGTTAATCATCTGCATAAGTGCACAAAGCAATGAGACGGCTCAGTCGGGTCAGCCTGCAGGTCAGAATATGTGCGGCGTACAGGAACAACATCAAGGTCTCGCTCTCTCTCCATGAAGCATTTGCTTTCCCTAGAGCAATTCTGTGAGGTCTCAGCCAGAGGGTGCATTAGTTTGTGTGGATTGTGAAGCCTGGACTTGTCCCTAAAGGTTATTACACTGAAGCACTGAATTCATTCTCATTTATGCACAAAAACAAAAGTATCAATGTCAAAAACTGATGCAAAATCAAAAGTAAAAGTGCTGCTGTGGGGCTACAAGCTCTTAATCAATCCCGGGTGGGCCATGACAGCAGCAGGAGCCACAGGGACATGTTCTTTCTGTCATGCCTGTAAACCAGGTCAACTAATGACTCCTTAATTCAGCACTTCATGCAAGACAGGCCAAAGTGCTCAGCAGGACTACAGAAGACAATAATAGCGAGAGAACATACAAAAGGAATGAGAGGCTGTTCTTCACTGACGAGACTCGACTATGGAAAAGACATTAATAGACTTTCACATGGTTTTTCTGCTGATATATCGCAGCTTACTTGCTGAAATAACACGTACGTCACCAGAGGTTTAGCTGAGGCAGATGCTCTGCAGAACTGAGTCAGACTGATGCTGGGTCAGTCAAGGGCAAGATGGAGACCACAAGGGGCTGAGCTTGGAAGGGAAAGGACGTGCCTGCAGACCTCAGCGGGTCAGCTCTGAGCACGCTTCTGCTGACAAAAAACAGCCATGAATCCTCCATCAATTTGGGGTTTTCTTAGGGCATTTACTGACAGGCCATATGAATGATAGGCATAGAACTGTGTGTGTGTGTGTATATATATATATATATATATATATATATATATATATATATATATATATATATATATATATATATATATATATATATATATATATATATATATATATATATATATATATATTAGTGCTGTCAATCGATTAAAAAAAATTAACTAATTAATCGCACAATTTTTTAAAATTAATCGCGATTAATCGCAATTAAAAGACTGAAACTTTTTGGATATGTAAATGTAAAATGTAAATAATTAATGTAAACTCAAGACAAAGAAACTATTTAAATTCAAAATATGATTGTTTATTGGAATTTTTGTTTAACTTGTAACACAGATTTTCTCATGTAAACAACATACCTGCAATAAACCATCAATATCCTCCAAATTAACTGTTGGCTTGAAAGCCATATTTATTACAGAAATAAAAACACAGGCATGTAAGTACCATTTGAATTTCAAAACAATCAATGTCAATAAGAAACAAAAATGATTTCCATGTTGAATTCTAAGTGGACTGCAAAAAAATTCCAAAGTATAGTCATTGCCAGTGCTTTAAGTGGGCTGGTATGCACTGGTACTCAGTACCGCCACTTCCAAATATAGCTCTTGAGCGTACCGCCACCTCTCCGTGCGCCCAGAACGTGCTTGTAGCGTACCGGTACGCTCATTTGGACATCTGTTTTAATAGAGGTTTTAATCTTTTACCTGCACTGCCGATTTTCAGAGCGCCCTTCACAATGCAAGCTTCCTAATTCATCCCACTGTTACGTACGCCGCGCTTCGTAATTTTTGTTTGTGCGTATGTTGTTGCATATGCTTGGCGTGTGTGTTTGTGTACTTTGTTTGTTTCAGGTGTGAAGCTCGATTGGAGCGTCCGCCTGTCAATCAGCTGACGTAGGATGCTGACGTCTGGGATCGCGCCGCCAATCGCCTGTCGCCGGGTGGTTTATGAATGGCTCTAACTTCAATGGCGGGGGGATGAGAACAGACTCTGGGTTGGGAAAAGAGTTGGCACATGCTGTGAAGACGGTTCTCTTGTTCGAGAGACCAGTCTGAGCGACTGACTATTGTTCGGGGCTCGCTGCTTTTGTGATCTTGCAGTTAGATCAGTTCTCTTTGTTTGCGCTTGAAGGCGCACTGTGTTGCCCTTGGTAGCTTACGTGTTTGCAGTGCCTGCTAAATGTTTGTTGCTGTCATGAAATCTTCATCTCAGTTCATCGTTTAACATTGTGTAGACTGATGGGAGAGGTTGTGAGCCAGGTAAGCAGGTCGCGACTTACATTTGCACACGTAGTTACGGAGATGTATTAGATGCACTAGTGTTAGGAGTGGTGCTAATTATGTATGTTTTTGTTTTAGTTAGTATAGTTTAGTTATAGCGTCTTGTACGCTGAAGATGTTTCTTTCTACCTTTTTTGTTGATAGTTAGTTTAGTTCTTTAACTTTAGTTAAAGGGGCTTTTTGTTATATTCAGTTTTTTGATTTAAGCACCACTCTTTTGCTCCTTCCTCTTCCCCAGATTGTCTGTTGCTCTGGTTACTCTTGTTACGTTGTACTAATTATAAATAGTCATTACTTTATTATTCTTCATTATTATTTTTTTCCTCTGTTACTACTTCACTTTATTGTAGTTGAAGAATTAAAATCTTTCAACTCAGTTATGGGTGGTTGTCTGTTCCTTTCCAATAACAGATTCTCGTCACCTTATTGACACACATGCAAAACTTTTGTTACGTCTAATAATATTCCTAGACAAATAACATCTAAATAACGAGGGACGTAACATATTTGGGGGCTCGTCCTAACTTTTATATTGCTTATGTTTTGTGTGTGTGTGGTGCGGGGAACTGCGCTGGAAAGGAATTAGTGCATGTTGAAGTGAGTATGGTGGAATATTGGCAATGAGTACTTTTGATTTGCAATCATTTATTGCTGATCCAACTTTAGAAATTTTTGATCGATGTAGAAAAGACGATTTGTTGCAGATAGCTGAATACTATCGCATTCCTGTGGTGAGGCAATCTCTAAAGCACATTATTAAGAATGAAATTTGGAAACATTTGGTCGAATTAAAAGTATTTTTATTTCCAGATGCGGATAGTGAGAGGGCTGGCATGTCGGCTGTGGAAAAACGTTTGACTAGTGTGGGAAATATGGTGGAAGCAGAAGATGAGAATGCTGAGGTGGAGGTTGAGGCCGAGCCCAAGGCTGGCTTACCCCCCTTTTACCCACTTTCTCCGCTTTCCGTTGGCTCTGGGGGTGATGCGCGACTGAGGGTCCGCCTAGCCAAAATCCAGATGGAAGCGCAGGAACGGGCTGAGACGCGCCAAGCTGAAATTAAGCTACGCCTAGAAATCCGTAAACTGGAAATTGAAGCTGAGACACAGGTGAAACTGCGACAGCTCGAGTTGGATTCAGCGACGGTTGTCTCGGGCCGAACTGTGCAGCCTAATCCTGTTGTTTCAGTAAATTCAGAAAATTCTGTGAGTGATGTTTCGACCACTACATTTGATGTTAGTAAACAGATCGCTTTAGTGCCTCACTTTAGAGAATCCGAAGTGGATGCGTATTTCGCTGCTTTTGAGCGTGTGGCTGCTGCACTTCGTTGGCCAAAAGAGGTTTGGTGTCTGTTACTACAATGTCGATTAGTTGGAAAAGCACAGGAAGTCTGTTCTGCACTAACCTTAGAAGAAAGCATGCAATACGATACCGTAAAGAACGCTGTTCTTCGTGCATATGAATTGGTGCCTGAGGCATATCGGCAACGTTTCAGGAACCATAAGAAGTCAGCTCAGACATTTGTGGAGTTTGCCCGTGAGAAGGGAATTCTTTTTGATAAATGGTTGTCTTCTAACAACGTGCAAGATTTGAGTTCGTTGAGAGAGTTAATGCTTTTAGAAGATTTTAAGAATTGTCTATCGGAAAGAGTAGTCACGTACCTGAATGAGCAAAAGGTCACCATGTTATCACAAGCTGCGATTCTTGCAGATGAGTATGTGTTAACGCATAAGAGTGTGTTCACTTTACCCCGACCAGAGAGAATGGTGAATTCGTTTTCAACTCAAAATTCAAGTACCCGTGCTAAAATCAGTTCACCACAGAATAAAGAAACACGAGAATGTTTTTATTGCCACAAGATGGGACACCTTATTTCTGATTGTTTAATGCTGAGACGTAAGACTCAGGCTCAGCAAGGACAGTTAAAGCCTGTTACTTTTGTGAAGACTGTGCGTCCTAAAGCGGTTTTAGAGAAAGTTGCGATTGACTCAGGGTTTAAACCATTTTTGTTGAAGGGGTTAATCTCCGTAAATGGTAAACCTGGAGAGCAGAAAGAGGTACAAATCTTGAGGGATACAGGATCGATTCAATCTTTTGTAGTCTCTGATGCACTTCCTTTGTCGGAGCAGACGTTTTGTGGGTCAAGTGTGTTAGTTCAAGGGATTGAGATGGGTGTTGTAAAGGTACCGCTGCACCGGATACACTTGCAATGTGACCTGGTCTCAGGTTTTGTTAAGGTGGGGATACGTTCTTCCTTTCCTGTGAAAGGGGTTGCATTCATTCTCGGGAACGATTTGGCGGGAGGTAAAGTGTCACCTGTGCTCGAAGTCGTTGATAAACCTGACTGTTTTATTCCTGTTGGTGATATATCTGATAATTTTCCGGAGGTATTTGCTGCTAATGTAGTTACGCGTGCTCAAAAACGCAGAATTGGAGATGACATTGTTTTGGCTGACACTTTTTTGTCACCTGTGTTCACCGAGGAACATTTTGGGTCAGGTCCAAAAGAATCTGAAAATGTTAGACATGACAGACATTCTGATACGGCAATAGCTGAGTCTGAATTGTTAGCTGAACCTATTTCTCATGAAGGAATTAAGACTGCACAAAGAGAAGATCTGTCGTTAACTAAATGTTTTTCTGCTGTGGAAAGTCCTCAACCTAATAAAGTCAACGCGGCTGAATACGTGATCGAAAATGGGTTGATGTTAAGGAAATGGCATCCTCACAGAGATGGGGAGAATGAGTGGGATGTTGTATGTCAAATTGTTTTACCTACTGTCTATCGAAAACAAGTGTTGAGCTTGGCACATGATCATGATTTAGCAGGTCATTTGGGGGTGACAAAAACTTACAACCGCATTCTCAAACATTTTTTTTGGCCTGGCTTGAAGAGCGACGTGTCTAAGTATTGCCGCACATGTCATGAGTGTCAAGTGATGGGTAAGCCCAACCAAAAGATTCCACCAGCTCCATTAATTCCGATCCCTGTCATTTGCGAACCGTTTGAGCATATAATTTTGGATTGCGTTGGTCCCTTGCCGAAATCAAAAGCAGGCAATCAATTTTTGTTAACTATTATGTGTTCTGCGACACGATTTCCGGAGGCTGTTCCCTTGAGAAGAATAACTGCGCCTGTCATTATTAAAGCTTTGATAAAGTTTTTTTCCACGTTCGGATTGCCAAAAATCGTACAGACAGACCAGGGTACGAATTTTCTTTCTAATGTTTTTAGACAAGTGTTGAAAACTTTGGGTATCTCACATCGGATCTCGAGCCCGTATCATCCTGAAAGCCAGGGTGCTATTGAACGATTTCACCAGACGCTGAAGTCAATGTTGAAAAAGTACTGTCTAAGCTCTGGTAAAGAATGGGACGATGGAGTACCATTAGTGTTGTTTGCAGTTCGTGAAGCAACTCAAGAATCTCTGGGGTTTAGTCCTGCAGATTTAGTTTTTGGTCACACCGTACGAGGGCCGCTGAAGGTGTTGAAAGACGGAATGTTGAATGACACTAAGTCATCTCAACAAAATGTGCTAGATTACGTCAGTCGGTTCCGAGAACGACTACATAATGCGTGCTCATTTGCACGAAAATCGTTATCTACTGCTCAGGAGGGCATGAAGAAGTGGTATGACAGGAAAGCTGTTGTGCGTGAAATTCAACCTGGTGACGAAGTTTTGGTACTGTTACCAGTACCAGGTTCAGTTTTGACTGCTCGTTTCTCTGGTCCGTACAAGGTATCAAAGAGATTGAGTGAGACTGATTTTGTAATCCACACGCCTGACCGCAAACGGAAGTTTCGTACATGCCATATTAACATGTTGAAATTATATTGTTCTCGAAAGGTGTCTGAGAAATCTGTGGAAGAGAAAAAAAAGCTTGTTGCTGTTCCTACTGATGTTCTAGCTGCTGCTGTTGTTGCGGTGTCTGATCCTACGATGGTGAAGGACGAGGTGTCGCGGCTTTCTCTTGGTAAGTGTGATCCTGATGATGGTGTTACACTTCGTAATGATTTATCAATGTGTGGTAGACTTTCGAATTCTGAGATTTTAAAAAAATTGTCTGAAAACCTTGAGAATTTGCTTGAGTCACAGAAACGGGACGTTATGAGGCTAATTCAAGAATTTCCCATGCTTTTTAGTGATGTGCCGACTCAAACGCATGTATTGCAGCATGATATTCAAGTGACGTGTAATTCTCCCATCAAGCAACATGCTTATCGTGTGAATAGTTTGAAACGTTCTGTGATGAGGACTGAGGTTGATTATTTGTTGAGGAATGACCTAGCTGAACCTAGCTATAGTCCGTGGAGTTCTCCTTGTCTTCTTGTTCCAAAATCTGACGGTACATTCAGGTTTTGCACAGATTATCGAAAAGTAAATTCTGTGACTGTACCGGATAGCTATCCTCTTCCCAGGATGGAAGACTGCATCGATAACTTGGGTTCTGCTAGGTTTGTGACGAAATTAGATTTGCTGAAAGGGTATTGGCAAGTGCCATTGACCGCTCGAGCTGCGGATATTTCAGCTTTCGTTACTCCGGATAACTTCCTGCAGTACCGGGTTATGGCATTTGGGCTGCGAAACGCCCCAGCAACTTTTCAGCGCCTTGTAAACATTGTGTTGTCAGGAGTGAGAAATTGTAATGCCTACCTTGATGATTTAGTAATCTATTCTGTTGATTGGTCTGAGCATTTGACTGTTCTTCGGACAGTTTTTGAAAGATTGGCTGATGCTTCCCTGACAATTAATCTGGCTAAGTGCGAATTTGGTAAAGCAACGATCACCTATTTGGGCAAAGAAGTAGGTCAAGGTCAAGTTCGCCCTGTTAGTGCCAAAATATCTGCTATTGCTGACTTTCCTATTCCAACGACAAGACGAGAGTTACGTCGTTTTTTAGGCATGGCTGGTTACTACAGAAGTTTCTGCCGAAATTTCTCCACTGTAGTACATCCTTTAACCAGTTTGTTAAGTCCAGCGAATGCTTTTATTTGGACTGATGCGTGTCAACAAGCTTTTGAAGGTGCAAAGTTGTTGTTGACTAGTGCACCTGTTCTTGCTGCTCCGGATTGTACACGTTGTTTTAAATTGGAAGTTGATGCTAGTGCTTTAGGCATGGGAGCTGTTCTTATTCAAGAGGATGATGTCGGTTTTGAGCATCCAATTTGTTACTTTTCTCGAAAATTCAACCGACATCAGCGAAATTATTCTACCATTGAGAAGGAAGCTTTGGGTCTAATTCTGGCTTTGCAATTCTTTGAGGTTTATGTGGGTTCATCTGTTCTGCCTGTTACTGTGTACACGGATCACAATCCGTTAGTGTTCTTGTCCAGAATGTACAATCACAATCAACGTCTTATGCGTTGGTCGTTGATTGTGCAAAATTATAACTTGATCATAAAGCATAAAAAGGGTTCAGAGAATATTATTGCTGACACCTTATCTAGAGCTTAAATACTGCTTCAGGTTGAGTTTTAAGGGGGTGAGTGTTACGTACGCCGCGCTTCGTAATTTTTGTTTGTGCGTATGTTGTTGCATATGCTTGGCGTGTGTGTTTGTGTACTTTGTTTGTTTCAGGTGTGAAGCTCGATTGGAGCGTCCGCCTGTCAATCAGCTGACGTAGGATGCTGACGTCTGGGATCGCGCCGCCAATCGCCTGTCGCCGGGTGGTTTATGAATGGCTCTAACTTCAATGGCGGGGGGATGAGAACAGACTCTGGGTTGGGAAAAGAGTTGGCACACGCTGTGAAGACGGTTCTCTTGTTCGAGAGACCAGTCTGAGCGACTGACTATTGTTCGGGGCTCGCTGCTTTTGTGATCTTGCAGTTAGATCAGTTCTCTTTGTTTGCGCTTGAAGGCGCACTGTGTTGCCCTTGGTAGCTTACGTGTTTGCAGTGCCTGCTAAATGTTTGTTGCTGTCATGAAATCTTCATCTCAGTTCATCGTTTAACATTGTGTAGACTGATGGGAGAGGTTGTGAGCCAGGTAAGCAGGTCGCGACTTACATTTGCACACGTAGTTACGGAGATGTATTAGATGCACTAGTGTTAGGAGTGGTGCTAATTATGTATGTTTTTGTTTTAGTTAGTATAGTTTAGTTATAGCGTCTTGTACGCTGAAGATGTTTCTTTCTACCTTTTTTGTTGATAGTTAGTTTAGTTCTTTAACTTTAGTTAAAGGGGCTTTTTGTTATATTCAGTTTTTTGATTTAAGCACCACTCTTTTGCTCCTTCCTCTTCCCCAGATTGTCTGTTGCTCTGGTTACTCTTGTTACGTTGTACTAATTATAAATAGTCATTACTTTATTATTCTTCATTATTATTTTTTTCCTCTGTTACTACTTCACTTTATTGTAGTTGAAGAATTAAAATCTTTCAACTCAGTTATGGGTGGTTGTCTGTTCCTTTCCAATAACAGATTCTCGTCACCTTATTGACACACATGCAAAACTTTTGTTACGTCTAATAATATTCCTAGACAAATAACATCTAAATAACGAGGGACGTAACACCCACCCAGAGCAGAAACTACATTACCCATTCACCCTTAAGTTATACAAGTGAATAGCGCATGTGTCGCTTTTCCCACTGTTAAGTGTCAACAACTCAACGTGGCCGAAGAAGGTGTGTGAAACTCGTTGTGAGTTATACTAAAGCAAAATCTTGAGTATTTATTGTCTGATAAACATTAAAAACTGTCTGTGGAGGTTCAGTCGTCCTGCAGCCCCCGCTGGCTGCTCATTGGCTGCAGCATCTTTTTTCTAAGTTCTAAAAAAATACCGTAGACGGCAAGGCACAAATTTAGATATTAATTTATCTAATTAATCTATAGCCTATGCACAAAGACAATATGATCTTTTTGTCCCCTTTTTGTTTTAAAGCTTGATGAAGAGAGAGAGCGCAAGTTGCTGCAGCTGCGAGGAGGACAGTGATGCACGCGTACAGGAGTGATTGACAGTTCGCGGCACTGTGTACAAAAAATACTCCGCTACACAATTATTTCTTTATTTTCGTTTAAGCTTATTAACGTTAGCGTTACAGAAAGGTCTGATTTACGCACTGTTACAGTCATACAGTCATAATGTTTCTTGTGGCAGACTGAAGAGTAATCCGGCAGAGTTTTATACTGAAACTTTTCGTCTAAAAGTCCTTCCTTGGTCTTATCCATATTTCTTTGCACGTTGAACACACATAGGCCACAACTGGAAATAAAAAAAACTGCAACCGCGTTAATTGCGTTATTTTATTTTAACGCGTTAAATATTTCAAATTAATCTAATGCGTTAACGCGCTAATTTTGACAGCACTAATATATATATATATATATATATATATATATATATATATATATATATATATATATATATATATATATATATATATATATATATATATATATAAATAAACTTAACTTGTAGATTTTCAGATTAATTGAATTCATTTGGATGATCTCTATAAAAATTCTTAAAACCACAAAAAAAAAGACAACAAACAGGACCAGATTCACAAATAAATGACACTCAAGAATCATTTACTAGTGAATCAAGAACAAGCGAGTCTTCTGTGCCGAACCTTTGAATCAATCAAATTATTGTTTGAATCATTTTGATGGATCTTTCACTGAATCCATCAGAATGATTACTTAATGAATATAAAATTATTATTACATCTAGAATACTGGATATTTTAATAAATGCTCAATGAATTAAAATCTATTTGAAATCAAATTGAATCTGAATCAAACTGAAATCAGTTTCCAATAGCAATTCCAATTTTTGGGACCGATGAAGTTGTACTACAACCCGGTTCAACAAGTCAAACAGAAGGTGACCAACAAAATGTTTTGTTGTTGTGATGGCTGGTTTGGGACTGTGTCAAGGTGAAATCTTGAATAAGACTGTTAAACCAAACTCAATCTATTTAATCTTATCTTCAAGTGGTGCTGATTTCCTGCTGGGTCTGCAGTTCTGAAGAAAGAACAGCACAACCAAAAAGATCTTCACTTATCATTCAGAGATTAGCTTAACATCTGCCACCTCTCTCAGAGAGCTCTGCTATCATGACTATCAGTAAACGGAGACAGTTTGTGAACTACACTAACCAGACGTTCTCTCTGTAACAGCTTGGATTTTTGCGGTCTAATAAAGCAGAGATAAATCTGTCAGACTCCAAGACTTTTCCAACCACGCCTCTCAACAGAGCTGGATTTACAGGTCTCCAGAACCAAACATCAAAAACCTTGTAAACAAAAGACATTATATCGGACATGACGACCATCTCTAGCCCTACTTCATGAGGTTCATCCGGGGCAGACGTGGTTAACAATCCTAGACAGCTAGTGTGGTCTGTTTGATGGGCCGCAGTGGACTTTTAAAAGAACAAAAACACATAGGCCTATATAAAGTCTCTCCACATGGTTCTGCTGTAAAGAACACTGCTCTTCTTCCTTCAACGTCCTGACAAATGAAGCACAGCTTTGACAGATATTCACTAGAAGAAGAGCCAGCCCACTATTATGTTTTGCAAAAACCAGCTCAGATTTATGGAAAAGCAGTTGAAGAAGGAGCCTGCAGGGACCTGCACACCTGCCTGAGCTCCCCAGCAGCCATTTGTGTTCACTGAGGTGATCAAAAACAGGAGGAAAGGTGGACGTTTTACAGGCTTTCAGTGTTTGTGTCCCCGTCATGGCATTAGCAGACAGATACAGACCTCCACCTTGATCTTTTAGTGACGGGTTTTTAAAACCAAGGTTGCAAAGTGTGAATTTCAAAAGGCACAAAGGAGACTTTGATCTCAGTCACTACAATGTTCTGCTTTGATACCGTGCGCTTTTTCAAAGAGACTATTAAAGATTAAAGATAAAAATTACATTTGTAGCATGTTTAGCTTCTATAATGTGGCCCTTTTTTTGTCAAGAGAAAATGTATATTCAATGAAAAATAACAATCAACAAAAGTACATATTTTTCTTGTTTAAAAGGATTTACATTTAATTGAAATGCTATTATTTGAGCGAAAAGGTTCCTGAAAAGAAATGCATTAGAATCAATCAAATCAAACATTAGAATGATTTCTGAAGGATCACGTGACACTGAAGACTAAAGTAATGATACTGAAAATTCAGCTTTGCCATCACAAGAATAAATTACTTTTTTAAATATATCCAAAAAGAAAAATAAATTCAAACTATAAAAAATATTTCATAATACTACTGTTTTTGATCAAGTAATTGCATTAAATTAACACAGTCTGGTCTTTAGCATAACATTCACAAACTAAGGACATTAATTAAACAAAATATGTATGATTTTTATTTCATGTTGATTGAGATAATTTATCTACCTACCATATATTAATCTACCTAGCATACAATCACACAGTAACAGAACAGATATGTCATGTAGTTATGCAGAAAGCCCAACATTACTTGACTTAACAGGTGTCTCTTGAGCAAAAATACTGATTATTATTAAGCAGTTTTAAAGAAAAAATTTAGAGACACTGGTTTCTGATAAAGGGGCTGTTTCACACCAGTATCCTTAATGAATTCCAGATGCAAGTTGTCATCTCTCATGAACTCAGGTCCTTCGTCTCACACCTGCCCCTCCCATTGTTGAAGGCGCTAGCACTCAGCAGGGGTAAGCAAATTTCAAAATAAATATTTGATGTTGTGATCATCGCATGACTACGTTACTGGGAACTGTGTAAAATTATGTCAGAAAGTTCCTGTAAGCACATGCACTTCACGCTTAAGAGAAGCCACAACAACCAAACCTTTTAATAGCACATGAATCACCAGAAAGCACAGAACAGGAACATCATTTTAATATCCTACCCCTTGTTTTAACACATGCATGCATCTGTCATTCAATAACACAATGTACGCTTTTTCATTTTCAGTCTGCATTGGTGAAGGAGTTCCCAGATACGAAATTGAGAGGGTTGGCGTTATTTATCGCCCCACCAACTGCAGTGTCACAAATCAAAGACAGGAAATACTTAACGGCAATGACAGGTGTGATGTTAATAAATGGGAGGACCAAGGTTAGGCCATGACAGTTGTGTAGTAGCATTGTAACCGGAGCAATCACGAGGGTGCCGCACCATTTACTGTCTCCTGAGCTGGAGTAATTTACACAGTCCTGAAATCATCCCACAAGGCCACTGGGCCTGATGAGAACTGCCCCTTCAGTTCAAAACTGGCAGTAAACTGAGGAGAGGAAATAGTCCCGGGCAGTTAAATTAAATCTGGTGGTTAAGTGGCAGAAGCTTTAAATGCCCGACCGATCACAGAGTGGGAGGGTTTTCTTTCCCTTGACACTTGCAATTCAGCCATGAGTCATGAGAGGGAACAAGGATCCCTCCCATAAAATCCTGTTGAAGACATACCATGCTATTACAGCTGAAAAAACAACAGCTTGTGGTGTGACAGGATAAGGGATAATCAGACAAGAAAATGACACACTCCAGAATACAGTCAATGTGGAATCAAGAGTGTTACGTCATGAAAACGCAGCCATAAAACAAGGTGCAGCTGTCGAGATAGCTCTAGGAAAGTTCATATATATACACACATATCTTATTCATGATCACACTTTTATAATCTCTTTTATGAGCTTCTGTCTAAAATTAATTCATGTTAGCTAGCTGTATGATTCGTTGATCCTGAACTGTTAATTTGTGAAATGAACATTACTTGGACACATTCACTTCTGCTTTAGACAAATGCATTTTCTGTAAAGTTGCTTTGAAACAATGTGTATTGTGAAAATAACACTATACAAATATTTTGTAAATTTGAATTGAATTCGCTAAACATCTTTATTCATCTAGAAATAAACAATGTCATCAAATGAACACTGTCATCACACAAATTCACCACCCATATACCAACTAGAGAGGCCTGTGCCAAAAAAAAGTTGCTGTCTATCTAAATGGTGCACAGCGAGAGTAGCAGGCATGACAGAAACCACTGATTGTTTTTCACAGGACAACATTCAGCTTTGTCTAACAGTCTGAGCAAGCGGCAGCCAACTGGGACAAACACGCTCTATCCTAACCGTATAGACAAGCCAAGCACAAAACGTGCTTTCTAAAACAGGCTTCACTGGAGGAAAACATCACAATCTCAGGAGTCTGGGTGGATTCTAAGTGGTTGCTTACTGGCTCAAATCAAAACAGACAACCCAGATATGGCTCAGGTTCCTCCTTTAAAGGGATACTCCACCGTGTTTTCATATTAAACTATGTTTTCCCTTAACTAAGACGAGTTGATACATACCTCTCTCCTTTCAGTGCGTGCACTCAATCGCTTTGGCGCGCGGTGACACTTTGAAAGCACTTAGCCATTCATTCATTTTGGGCCAAGCAGAGAAGCTACCAAACACCTCCACGTTTTCCCTATTTAAATACATTTACTCGTGTAGTGTAACTCGACCTAGGACGGTAAAACAAAACAAAATGTTGCGCTTTTCTAAGCGTGTAAAATTGATAACTATATTGTGTGGCGGAATACCATGGCAAGTGCTTGTAAGCACTTTGTCTTGGCGCAGTTATATCTTCACTAGAGGGAGCGGGGGCCGGTGAGAGGATTTTTCACGAGTGATGCAGAAAGAGATACGTTTTAAGGGATAATTCATCCAAAAATAATTAAATACATAAATAAATAATACTACCGTCCAAATGTTTATCAGTAAGCGGTCGTTTGAAAAAAAAATTAATTGAAATTGAAATTTTTTTTTGTAACTTTATATTCCTAAAGGAAGCCTAAAATATTATGACAGTTTTCAACATTATAAGAAATACTATGATCCCCATTTGGGAAAACCTGGGGGATGTGTGCAACTTACAGGTTTGAAAGATCCAAAAGTGTGTTTGATCACGTGTGTGTGTTTGCAAACAACAGTATCAGGTTCAACTTGTGACACACACACAGTTCCAAGGCCTCTAAATTATGTAACAGCACACAGTCCAATTACATCTTCCCTGAGCAGGGATAATAAAATATTGCTGAGGCATCCAATTACACCCGATTAATTTACTATTCATCAGGAAACAGTTTCAATGATTGGTTTTCACATCCATATTTTAATTTCGAAGGCTTGTTTTAACAACATTTACTATGTGACTAAACAGTGAAACTTTGCATAGAGGTGAAACTCTAGCCTTGTTTAAACTTTCATTATGGCCACACACTGGCACAATGAGCTACTCCTACAGCGAATGGGACGCGATGACTAAAGAGGGGAATTCAAGCCACACACCGAGGGTGTGCCTACCATTCACTTTGAATAGTTTATAAACTAACAACACTCATAAATGCATTTCAATAGCAAAACCGATCCGACACCTCCTTCCCTGCTTGTCCGAGGAAGTCAGACTGCTCATCCCATATGGAAGTGATTTTTTTTTTCAAGCAGGATTTCCCCAAGGTTTACGCCAAGCACTCACCACCCACCAGAACCAGAACCACATCAGATACAGAGCCATCCAAGAGCCAACAACATCGCCACCCCTACAGATACCACCACATCCAAACCAGTCAGCAAAACCACCCAGATGGACCGCAAACCTCATCTTTCCCTGCATCTGTAGCTCCTGACAGTCCACATGTCATGCTTCCAACATCCAAACGTTATAATTCAGATTGGGCAAAAGCAGGTTACAGAAACATCTGTGCCTTTCAGGTCAAAAGATGTTATCTAAGGCCGGAATCTCCGTCTAGTTCAATAAATATCTGAGGCGCGGTGTTGTGCTTGTAAACTCTCTCCTGCAGGTCATCTCCCATACATGCATTGTCTACTTGTTACAATATTATTGCTCTGTAGGTAACGCACCCTCCCACCACCCCCTCCTGGCTCGGGGCCCTGCTGGGGTGGAGAGCTACTACGGAAAGGCCCGGACGACTGCCAAAGAAGCACTTGCTCTGCTCAGGTACAGTCATTACAATGCTGAGAAAAGATTCTGCACATTTAATTTCTAAGATCTCTTTGAATGAAAAACAAATGTTGTTTAGTGAGACATTTAGACAAAAAAAAAACTATTGAGAACTGAGCTGCTCTGAGACATTAAAAACACAGGATCATGAACTGCTCATGTGTAAAACAACACACTGCCACGCTTCGCTTTGAAATACACTGAACATGCATTTAAATAAATAGCAGCCATATCTAAACTAATTTTATTTCAACTAAAAGTGGAGGCCTACTAAAAGTGGTCACTGAAAAGTTTTTCCCACCGAAATCCTAAATGCATTTAAGAGCCAAACAAGTCGATTTGGGAAACAGACCATCCTCTCTGAGCCCTGTGGTTCTGTCACACTAGTCTTTAGCCGTTTTACTAGGCTGTGATTTAGCGGAGCACTTTCAGACAGTGAGCGGCTGACAGGGGCATCCTCTGTCCCATGAGAGCAGAAGGCCATTCTGCTGTGGTTGATCTCTCGTTCCAGTGTTATCTTAAGGCCAGCACACACACTCACAGGATGGCTGTGCTTATCTCCTCTGTCCAACACAAACAGAGAGCTGACGCTGTGGTCATTTTCCCCTCAACCCTTCTCAGCAGCAGAGCTCAGCCCCCATAATTCATCAGAGATTACGAGCACTGGGGTCTAAGCGTGGGGTTTTTGGCTCATATGCACGGCCAGAGTGAATTGGTAGAGGTTTTACTGAAATCATTTTGAGAGAAATCCTATAGAATACTGTGAAATTGATTTAAATATGATAAATGCATTAAAAAGACCAATACTACAATACTACTTATCTGAAAGCATCCTCAAACTAGGCACTGAATAAAATAACATTAAATATTTAATATAATATTTATTAAGATTCTGTGAACTAATATGAGACAAAACACTAAATATATAATGTAAAAAGTTTTTGTTTAAATGCACACATCTGCTGCTGAATCTGAGGCTGCAGGATCAGCAATCACAACACAACAAAGACTATTTTCAGTGCAACAAGCAGCTAGTACAACAAGGTGATATCAGCCTGTACGATACGGCCTGATTGTGCTCGGAGAAAT
>NW_020524326.1:0-23322 GCF_003368295.1 Carassius auratus
TACTTTAAAAAAATATAGATTTTTGTTTTATTAAATAATAGTAATAAATATTTCACAATTTAAAACTAGTATTTAAAACTATTTCACAAAAAAACTCAAAATACATCTTTTTTTTTTATTAATAAAACAATAATAAAACAAATACATTGAAATACATTGGCCTACAAAAGAAATACATTCCAGAAGAGTTTGGAATGACATGAAAGTAATAACAACACAACTGTCATTTTTGGGTGAACTATCTCTTTAAACACTGCTATAGGTTCATTTCATTTCCTCAATATAATGCGATACACAGCAAGTGAAACGAAAAGTGTTAAGGCAGATTGCACAACCCACCCACCCACACACACACACACCTAGACAACTCATACGTTGTCTCTGATTTCACCCAGAACATATTGCTCCAGCGCCTCATCTGTCAGTAGTGGGATGGAGAGATGACTGGCGCCTAAATCATAGCAGCTGTGTCTGCAGCTAACGGCCCCCGTGCTCATTAACCACAGGAGCTGGACCAGCGCCACAGCAGCCCCTGTATCTCACTCACTGCCACTAGCCGTTAGCCTTAACGATAAGATCCCCTAACGCCCACTGGGGTTACATGATACTTTCACGCACTACGCTTCTGATGGAAACTGGACGAGGAGACAGGATGGATTTAAGAGAAGGTCTAGACTGAAAATGAGCAAAAATTGAGTATGCTAACATTATTGTAAAACGCGTCCTGAAAGAAATCAGCCCAAGATACTTAAACAACAAAAAAGAGTCAAGGAAGCAGCTAATCAGAAACACTCTTTGCTTGTCAATCATATGGATGTTCATCTTTCCTGACATGGAGATGGCTGACATGTCTTTGGAGAATAAGTGGCGGAAGTTAAAGAAATAACTGAAATTGCTCACAGCACCTTTAGCCTTCAGAAAATGTTTAGAGGTCAAAATAAGTAATTTGGAAACACTTTAGATAAGGGTACACAATTTACTGACTAGTTGTTTATTACTAGCATATTGGCTGTTTATTAGTAGTTATTAAGCACATGGCTTATTCTGCATGAACAGAACTACTACAAACAACTACCTTACTATCAAAAAGCAGCAAATTACGAGTTTGAAGAACTCTTAATTAATAGTAAATATATTTCCTTATCTACTAGTCATTTTGTTGTCTGTTTGTAAGCTTACAGTTTTTGTATGAATGTTACTTCAACATTTCTAAATATATATTCAAATTTAGATTTATTTAGTTTTTGTACCTAATAAAATCAAAGAAAAAAAATACATACATTTCAAACTGTAAAATATATTAGAATAAATTAATGAATACAATAAAATAAATAGTTTGCTAAAGCTAGTATGGGACCCAACTGTTGCTTTATATTATTGATAAATATATATTTCACATACATTTATTTCAGAAGATAATATATAAAATGTATAAAATAAATATAAATATCAAAATGTCATCATACAAATAGGAAAATATAATATGTACAATAATTATTTTTTTTAAACCATGAACTGATGAATACATACAATAAATTAATACATTATAGCTAGATTAAAACCCAAGTATTGCATTATAGTTATTGATAAATGTATATTTCCCATTAAAAAAAGAATAAATATCAATAAAATAATTTTCAATATAATTGACAAAATGAACAAAAACACATAAAACTCAATTTAATTTAATGATTAAAAACAAACAAATAAATTAAAATATTAGCCTAAGGCTAGTAAGGGACCCAAGTGTTGCTATATAATTATTAATACATTTTATATTCTCATTAGTTTAACTGATTTTTAAGTTGTTTCTTATATTAATGTTGGTAACAGTGTTGAATGATAGAGCTTGACAAATGCAGTCAACACAGTTTCCCGACAATATTGACAAACAAACATTAACAGAAAAAAAACCCTCTCTCTTTCTCTCTCTATTAGCTCTGCAAGCTGCTACTTCTCTATCAGTCTGTAGAGTGTTTCAGCCAATGATCATCACACACACACACACACCTTCCCATACAAACACACATACACAATGAAACACTTCCACATACTTGAATCTACAGTGCAAATGTCCGTCCATTGATTTATGTGTCCAGTAGATGAAGAATAGCCTAAATTGACGGAAGTCGTCCCCTGCAGTGATGTGTCGTTTATATGATACTTGAGGGGGGTCATCCGACATTAGGCTTGTGTGATTGTGTGTGTATGTAGGATTTGAATGATGTCAAACCAGCTCTCTAAGCCCCCAAGCGTGACACCGGTGGAATCTTTCTGCTTTATAGTTTTTTTTTCTTTGTCCTTGACTCTGGTTAAGAGTGACATCAGTCTGGACAGTAATTCGCCTTTTTCCCTTTAAGCATACAGACCGACAGACAGTCAGACAAAAAAATGCTAGTCAGTCACAGTAATTTTCCCACATTGTCTTGTTTGTCCTGATTTGTGGATGAAACAAAGCCCAACAGCATCAGAAGACAAGCACCGACATGCAGGTTTACAAGAACTAAAACTTTACGCAATGTGCCAACCGTCAGACCGAACGTGTCCTGATAAAACATGTCTCACATCCATGCAGCTTTCAGAAAGACAAAATAAGAAACTAACCCCCCAGGTGTGGAGACTCAAACTCAAGTTTAGGGTAGAAGCCACTGGACACTGCTGACTGTGTGGAGACATGCTTGTTAAATCTCCACTGGTCCTAAAATGTTTGTTTGATGATGCACCTACAATAATACGGCTTATCAGTCTCTACATCTCAGTTTTTATCAGTGTGACAAATATTTTACATTCAAACTGCCAAAGCATTTGCATACAGATATATAACTAAAACAGGCCAAAACAACACTCGGGGAATAATAAAGGAAGAAAAAAGAAGGTTTTCTTTTCCTTCTGAACATTGTTAACCCTAGTAAAAAAAAGTAATATATTTAAAATACATTTTTTTCATACTAAATATAGCCCAAATCTATTAACATATTTACTAACAATTGCTGGAGACTTGCTAATATAAAAATTATAATTAAACTTTATTTGGAATACTTGTGCGCAGTTCTCAATATTAAACCTAAAATGTGTTTTAATGTCAATATTGATGGGGATTATATGATCTTTGAACAATATCAGTCTTTAAATGTTGAAGGTTTTTTTCTGATTTCTCGGTGAAAATGAAGATGAGATGCATCATGACGAAACAAACAATTTTAGTAAAAATGTACTCTATTGAAGAAAACATGACATGAAAAACATCTAAAACATAATCAAAGGATGATAATTAAAAATATATATTTTCTATATAATAATTTGGATTCACAACCGTTCAAAAGTTTGGGGTTGGTATGGTTTTTGGAGTCTTTCAAAGCATATGTTCAACATACTGTATGTTGCAATTATTTGATTTAAAATACAGTAATAAAAATATTGTTACAATTTAAAGCAACTGTTTGTATTAACATAATGTATTCCTCTGGTGGCAGAACATAATTTTCAGCAGCCAGCTGTAACTGTTGGTTAATGTAATGCATGTTACTGAAATGATTAATTCATTTTAATATATATATATATATATATATATATATATATATATATATATGGATATAAAATTATTCTTGAGTGTGTGTACTTGGTATTCCATACAATATGCGGACCAAATGTCTCCACAATTGTAGTAAAACCAGTAAATTTGTTCCTTGAGGGGTCATTTTTGAACCCTGTGAGGAAAACAGCTTATAAATCATACAGAATTAAGTTTTTGGAAAATCCACAAATGCAGAAAGTTCTGAGTGAGGCATAGGTTTATGGGATAGAACATACAATTTGTACAAAAACCATGTGGATCCCTATGTAATGTCACCATAAAACATGTAAAGCATTGTAATTGTGTATTAAGTGTTCAGTCGGAGTAAAGTGACAAGTGAATGCTTAAGGGGAAACTACAAAAAACGGACTCCACTGATCCAGTTTTCTACATGCATGGTGGTCATCTGTGGCTGTGGGAGGAAGGAGCATTAGATAATTCCTGACATGCTACCCACATAATCCCTCTTTCTCAATCTCTCTCTCTCTCAATCCCTGACTCATCTTTCACATTCCTCCAGCATTCCAGCAGGATTAGCTGATGCCGCCAGTACAGACCCCATTCATGCAGAGAGAAACAAAGAGAAAGTGTGTACGTGTGTGGGAGAAAGAGCAAGACTGCATTTTTTTTTGTGACGGAAAGGGGTTTTCTGCCCCAAACCATTCCTCCCCTCAGACCAAACAGTACATTGTGCAGTCTAGCATACAGAGAGGTTCTCAAGAGAGCAATCTGTCACACTGCCTGAAGAAATCAACACTTGAAGAATGATGTTTGACTCCTGGCATCCTTGTTTCATGTGTTCTAGATGGTAAGAGTGTTTCAAAGCAAAATAGCTCAATATCACAGCATACACCATCTCAGAAGACCCCACCACCACAGACACATGCACATAATCACACAACAAACAAACCTGTGCCTCTGTCTTCAAAATGATTCCATAAATTGATCAGCATGGAGTAATGGAGCAAAAGGAGAAAGAGATAAAGCCTGTTGTCTTAGTCAATGGTGCAATAGTCTGTGTGCTGAGGAACAATTCAGACAGTCTTCTGACTAAATACAAGGGTGCTGCTTTCACATCCGGAGTCTGATGCAGACCTCAGAAATCATACCTTTGAGAACTACATGCTAGCTGAGTATTGGTGAAAGATGACCTGCGGTGAGTCTTTTTTTATTCTTTCTAGTATGAGAGTGAAAGAGAGAAAGAGAAGGCAATTGGATGCATGGGAAAAAAGACAGGAAAGATGGACCGGATGACAGAAAGAGGATCATTGTCTTGAGGGTCAATCTAGGGGCAGAGTTCTCTTTGCTGATTGGTTCAGTTCATTCTCAGCTGTAATGACAAAGAGAGAAATGACTTAATTGCTTTGAAATCCGATTAGGTTCAGTGGACATCATACAATAAGAATGCACTCCAGAGTCATAAAGACATATTGCTACTGTCTGAAATTATTTTATTATTGTTTTTATTATTATTCCTTTATTTAACCAGGGGAAATCATATAACATCATTATATTACAATCATTTTACATTTGTGCAAGAAAATCAGGATATGTAACTGTGTGTGTGTGAGAGGGTGAACTTGGGTTTAAAACGTTCGAGTTGGTAAAACTTCTAAAATTAGTTTGAAAGAATTCTTATGCTTGCCAATCTGCATTCATTTGACTGAATTATTTTTTATTTTATTTTGTTTTATTGTGAAACATCCTTACAATTTAGAATAACTGTTTTAATAAATGTTCATTTATTTCAAAATGTCATTTATTCCTGTGATGGCAAAACTTTTCAGAAGTCATTACTCCAGTTTTCTGTGTCATATGATCCAGAAATCATTGCATCCAAACACACGGTCACACACAAGAAATCATAACCATTTAAATAGCTACGTTTACATGTTTGTGTCTGTTCCTGAGCTTCCTTAAAGATAATCTTTCCAAATCCACCAGATCAAAATGATTAATTGCCTTGCCTTTACAGACACTCTGTCTTTTCACACAATGAACTTTTCTGAACACACTTTGAGACCAGTTTTAGACTGTGTTGACAGATTTTAAGATTTCCTGATAACGTTTCCTGGCTTTGTCAATGCATCAGCCCTGATGCAAATGATTTTAATGAATAAATTAAATCATTTTCACTCTGTGCCGTTAATACTCCATGAATAGCTAAATCCGTTAGAATTCGTTACATCAAACAGAAAATGTCTTTTGAGATACCACAGTGTTTATTATCAGAATGTGTTATAGAAACAAGGAAACAATGCTCTTTTTTTCGCATGGGAGAGAGCAGGTCAAACCGGTAGCACATGTGGAAATGTTTTCATCATCACATTTAACAAGACTGTTGGCGGAAAGGAAAGACAGAAAGAAAGGAAGAGAGGGGGAGATAGAGAGAGAGAGAGAGCAAAACTAAGTGGACAAGCTGTGCCAAAAAACACTTGCATCTTAAAAAAAACCTCTCAGCTGTTTCCCTCCCTCTTTTCTGCAAATACAGGCATGTGTTGCTGTCACAACCCTCTCACTCTCTTTCTCTCTCTTTCATCTGCCCCCTTCCATTCTTAAAGACTGCTCTGTGTGTGTGTGTGTGTGTGTGTGTGTGTGTGTGTGTGTGTGTGTGTGTGTAATCTCCTCACATCTGTGCCTTAGATCATATGGTGGTTCATGTCTCATGCTGCTAGCTGGAGGTCTTTACGACCCATGGAAATTACTGGAATGTCATTTTAACATCCGTGAAAATGTCGCTGTTCCTCAAAGCCACCCCAGATTATGTATCACCGGGGGTGCGAGGCAGACAGCTGTTTGTGTGTGTGTCTTTGTGACTGCCACTTTGTGCACCTCAGAGCGTGTTCTCGGAAAACTAAATGACTAAGGCTTGTTTCATGCATCCTGCATCTGTGAGCAGCACACGTTCATTTCGACACCCATATCAACAGATTACAGTACTACAAGTAACATTTTACTTAAAGTGCATCTTAAAATGTTTATTCAGCAATATAGGCTGATCTACTAACCCATAATAAAAAATAAAAAAACGACAACACATATGCTTACATGCAGTTATACAATCAGATTATAATCAGATTGTTTGGTCAATTGGACTGAAAAGCCTTCATGTAAACACCTAAATAGATCCAAATTAGTTTAATTTAAATCACATTTCAATTGGATCACTGGTATAGACCTAACTCAGTTGAGACACCATATTGATTTTATTGTGGATGAAAATGAGACAACTCAACTTTCAAAACTTTTTGGATTTGTCTACTGATTTTTAATCAGATGAACAATTGGTATGATGTTACAATGGTTACATCCATTGCACGTACTATACTTCTATCCCTCACAGTCTTATTTTTGTTCTCGTTAATCAAAAATTACACATGGCACTACCCTTAGGTCTGTAGACCTACAATATTCTTGTCAAAAGGAAAATAAATAAGCATGTAAACAGCTGAATCTGACAGCTTTCTTTTTGGATATGTCAAGGCAAATAAATTAGTAATTATGCATTTAAACAGACACAAAAGCACTTTATATTGAGCAAATTGGACTGAATTCAGAATATTTAGGCCATTTATAGCTACACTTTGGGATTCGGTTCTGTAGATTCATTAGCATTCAATATAATTGTGCTCCACGTCCTAATGCAAATTATATTTCATGATGATCAAATATGTAGTAATTCTCAATGGCTCACTCCCAATAACCATTTTATGGCTGGCAATTAAGGAAAGTAATTCAGAATTTACTTTCTTTTCTGCACAGAGCTAACATACATTAACATATCGTTGACTCAAATGACTTTACAACATTTTTTATGTTAGATATGTTGCTGTTGTAGTCACACTGAAGTGGCAGGATGTGTAACACAGGCCTAAGAGGTTCAGACCCATAAGTGCTGTGAGAACGTGTTGATTTAGGCAAGAGAGCAAGCATAGACAACCCTCTTTGAACCGTGAAGACAATCAGCTGAACATCTCCAGTCTGCTCTAACAGACACTGATAAATAGATGTGAGGTTATCTGTGTAAACAACATCACCATCATACAAACACACACACACACACACTGGTGTGATGAATGAAAACCTGACCTTTCATGTAACACAGCAAGCAAACACATACAGACACACCCAGAGGACACGGTAGGGGCTTGGTATTCCCTATGTTTTTGGGACCAAATGTCACCACAAGGACATTATAGTAATACCAGTTAAGTGTGACCTTGTGTAAACATTTTATGGTCTTTTTTGATCATGTAAAATAGCGTGTGTGTGTGTGTGTGTGTGTGTGTTTTATGCTGGAAAAACTAGTGCACACTTCAACAAGACGAAACCAACATGAACATGTACAAATCTTTCCTGTTTGACTAGCTTTAACGTTACATTTAAAACCATTTCAGTTGCACTCATTCCATACGTGCAATATGATGGTGATGTGCTTATACTTCTATTTCTTCAAATTTTTGGATGTTTAAGGGTACCTCTGAGCAATACAAGGTAGCCAATGCCTCGAGCATCTACCTTTAAAGCTACGACAAAGTGATGAATCAGAGGTCGTGTGTTTGGGGCTAATGATGTTAGACAGCATTCCTGCACACACATACACTCACATGTAAGAAGTGTTTCCCTTGGGACTATAATATCAATTCATCTCTTAAATTGAACAGTGTTCGTACAGATGCCATTTTTCCCCACATGTGTGCTAATATAATTCTAGACGGATGACGGTGTACTCTACTCATGTGTCGAGTGGAGCCAGACCTTTAGTTCCGCCTGAACATGTATGTATGATTGCAAGAGCAGGCCGAGATGGAAAAAAAGCACACACAGAGACAAAAGGCTCAGTCTTAAAGGGGTTTTCCATACAGTTACAGGTAACATTCACACAGACTCACAGTGGAAAAGGGAGTGAGGCTTTTTTAATCTACTAAGGTCCAAACATTTTGACAGGGATCTGGCGCAAGTTTATAGACTGTCAGTCCTCCAACCCAGGAAATGCTGGAGTCAGTCCTGATCATTTCATTTTATTCCTGACTTTTAATCATTGTAAGTTACATAACACTGGCTAAAAGTGCTTGACAATGTTTGTTTAGATTCCGAGAAGGAAACTTCTGGAGTTACATGTTTGAAACTTTTGAATGGTAGGGATGGATTCAGAAGCGAGGAGATAAAGTAAAATCAAAAAATAGTGAAAAGAGAAAAATGTTTATATGAAATAAGACGGTTACACATTATTTTAAGGTGTCCCTGTTACAGTGTAATTATACATTTATGCACAGAGAAATATTAATGAACTATGTACTTACTGTATGGGTAGGGTTAGGGTTAGGGTTTGGCTTACTTGCATGTAATTATGCATAATTTATTTGTATTATAATAGTAAATACATGTAACGTGAAACAAGGACACCTTAAAAAAAATGTGTTACCAATAAGACAATTAACATAAACAGTTTGTGAATTATGTAACAATCACAAGAAATAAAGTCACAGTCACGTGGAATTAAGTAGGTATTATGCAACTTATTTTTTTAAAGACATGTTGTTACAGAAAAGACTGTGAAACTTTCTATTAATTAAATAATCCTTAATAAATGATAATAAAAAAATATATTAAGCAGCACAAATGTTTTCAATATATAAGTCTTAAGCATATATAAGCATGCACAGTCAAACCAAAAATTATTCAGACACCAGATATATATATATATATATATATATATATATATATATATATATATATATATATATATAGTTTTTTTTTTTTGTTTTTTTTTTTTTGGACTAGTGGGTGGAGGACACTGTAGTTTATTTATGTAAGTGAGGATAGCAAAATAAATTAAATTGTTACATATTATACCCAAAACTACTTCTTCATACAGTGGACTATGAGTAAAGCTGATCATTTTGGACCCAAAATTATTCAAACACCTCGACCTGACCATGTTTTTCTGAAGTGTTTTTTCTTTAATTGCTAATGTGACCTTTTTACACCACAGACTGAACAAAATTAAGCATTGCTTGGTAACTGGTTTACCTAAATTGGTATTATCTAATTGTGTACTAAAATTTAACACCTGAGAGCTATTCAATCTAATTCATTACATACCTTTCTATCACAGAATTATCTGACATTATCAAGATGAATTTGACACAGTTTAACTTTAAGTTCTTATAATATTTTATTACCATTTTCTATAGCAAACAAACGTTGTTGAAAGTGTCTGAATAAATGTTGGTTCGACTGTATTATAATTTCTGAAGGAGCATGTTATACTGTAGACTGGACTAATGGCTGCTGCAGCTTAGTTTGTCAACACAAATACATTAAAATTCTAAATTATTATTTTAAATTGTAATACTATTTCACAGTATTACAGCTTTTACTGTATTTTGGATAACATTAGACTTGGAGAGCACAAAAGACTCCTTTGAAAACATGAAACCTTTGAACAGTACTTACATTATTTTAAGATATTGCATAAATAGATATTGATATATATTATATGAATTTTGTGGTGGGTAATTGGATTGCAACTTTTAGAAAAATTGGCACATTCATGAGTGCGTTTGGGTTTGGGTGTGTAATGGCATGTGGCCATAATTAGCTTTAAGAGAGTATCCGCTATTTTTTCTGTGGCGACATGGATGTTGTCTTTCAGCGCGTGGCTCTCTGTTCTAGTTTGTTCCTGTCGCACTATGTGCGTGTGTATGTGTGTATGTTTTCATGCCCAATAAAAGCTCAAAGGAAGTGACTAGAAACTCCTCTCATTGTTATTAAGGTAAAGGAATCTCAGTGGGAATATCAGCTTTAAACTAACATCCTCTCTCTCTCACACACACACACAAACATGAACATAGCCACACTTTATCACCTGATTTTCATGTCCTGTGCGACTTCGGTTAACTCACTTCTACTGATGATGTAAAAAGGAAAAAACAAGTAGCAAAGCCATAAAATTATATAATAAGCCTAAACACACCCACGCACACATTCTGTAGATGGAGATAGAGGATGCTGGTTTTCCTGCTCTCACACCTCATGGGAGTCTGGCCACTTTACTGATTTTAATGAGTCTGAGGAAATGGAAAATTGTCAGTGACCCTTTTGTCTCTTTCGAACGCATGTGCATTTTTGTTCAGCAGTGCAATTCTTTTCTAAGAATCATGTGTTGGACATGTGGGTTTTGAACGGAAAGCATTTAAATTATTTCAGCACAAGTTCAATGCTGGTACAAGTCTCTTATTATAACTTTAGGCCTAAAGCTTTGTTCAGACTGCACATAAATCCAATTCGATTGTTAAATCACTTACTGCCTTCACAATCATTTTGAATGTGCGGATCTCATTAGTTACAAACTCAGATTCATTTTTTAGGACAGTGTAGTCAATCATATTGTACTTAGACCAATAGTATGATTGCTAGTATGATATTGCTTCTATATAACAGATCGATAAACAAGAAGCAAATTTTACATCATTTATTTTTGACATAATATTATCAGTTACTTTGTTCATTTTCCTCCATCAATAGCTCTAAATGAAACCACTGCAGAATGAATATCTCAAAGCAAGAGTTTTTATATGAATCAGATAAATGAATGATTCAATGACTCATTCATAAAGATGGTAACTTGTTTTGTTTAATTGAAGATGAAAAAGTCAATGATTTACTTACAAATGATTCATTATTCACAAATATATGCACACGTACTGGTGTAACAACGTAACATGCAGAAAGAGTCACTTACAAATGCTGTAATAACAGCAGCGATGTTTGTCAATGAACGTTCATTACTGGTTGCTTGAGCAGCTGTTTTTGCCATAGTTAACTATCAGGTGAATGGGACTTCTATTTGTATACTTCTCAAACTTGGAATATAATTAGTAAAACTTGCGACTTGTAAAACTTGTAATGTGGTACATGTATTTTATTATTATTATTATTATTATTATTATTATATTATTAACAAAATAAAAAGGTATTTGGCAGTAAAAAGTAAAAGTCACTTTGACTATATAAGATATCAAATAAACCACCTAGGGAACCTATATTCTGTGTTTTCCTACTGCTTTTACTACAAAATATAAATTTACAAAAAAATATATAAGTCTTAAGTGGGAATATATATATTTTTTTAATCAAACTGATCTAATTAAATATTTTTAAAAAATAAAGCCAAATTGCGAGATTAAAACTATTACTATTTTAAAACTATTATTTTATTTTGAAAATATTTACATGTGTTTACATGTATATATTTGTTCATATATTTTTTAACATATATAAATATATTTAATATATAAGCATAACATATTTTCCTTAGCATAGATGCATGTGTGTGTATTTATATATACATAATAAATATATACAGTACCAACCCATTCTCACTCCAAAGGCGTCAAAAACCGAAGCATGGTCAAGCGCCCCTAGCGTCACTTTTATGACGCCAAATGTGCCTCTCGGCGTCGAATATCGAAGCACTACGACCTTCATTGCTTTCAGTGGGAAACTTTTGGCGTCAGAATTCGACACGAGGACATGAGATGTTTATCGCTATGAAATCACGTTCAAGAAGTCTCATTCAGCACACATCGCGCGATACTTGCTATCAGTTCCACAGTTTGGGTGAGTAGTCGTATATACGCTCTTTTAATGCCTTTTATCAAATGTATTCTGTCTTCTTTATTAATCAGATTAGTGCCATATGTTTAATCGCTGTATTATATCGGTCATCCGCGGCTGTCTTTGAGTTTCATTGCGTTTAAATAAATGAACACAGCTGCTAATTAGTGTGATTAAACTCTATCTGTCACGTGACGTGCCATAGACCTTCGATCCGTTTTATATTATTATTAATTTCAGGATCAATGATGTAAGTTGTATTTGTAGTAAAATCATGGTAATCACGACACAATAGTAATAAATGAAATGTGAAATTAAAACACAGTAAATGGGACATTAGTAACTGTAACTGTAGTTTTACTATGGTATATTAATAATCAATACAACAATACAATAATCACCAAACCAGCTATGTTTGTATCACTGTAATGCTAGTGTTTTTATGTGCTTTTATATGACAGATATCACAGTAATCACATGTTCTGTACCATGCTTTTAATACCTTTTAATGTGAATCCAAAAAAAAAAATATATCAAATTAAAAATAAATAATAAAACATGTATTTTTCCATCTTGCAGTTCATTCATATCAGTTTATATATATATATATATATATATATATATATATATATATTTTTTTTTATATATATATATATATATATATATATATATTTTCATATATATTTATTTTCATATATATATATATATATATATATATATATATATATATATATATATATATATATATATATATATATATATATTGCTCACAGATCATTATTAACATTCTGTATATAATTCAATTTTATTTTCTCTCCCCTTTTTTATTATTTATATTTTTAGCTGAAAAGACGTAAAGGCAGTCAGCCCAGTGGTGTTTCTGGAGAGGGATTCCTTCAGAAATGGAGAAGACAGAAAGCTGCGGAGGCAGATATTTGCAGCAGTAAGTCTGTGATAGTTTGTCTCTTTTATCAAAAAATCCTGCTGTTATAATTTGTACAGCAGTTGTTGTTTCTTAAACTGTTGCACTGTCCAAATACCCACACTTGCCATCTTTTCACTTGACCACTTGATTACTTATTTGACGTCTTTCCTGTATTTGGCCTAGTGTTCGAGTGAGCATGATGACCACAAGTGTGTGTCAAACTTTTCATGACCTGATGACTGTGTTTCCCAATCCTGATCCTGGAGAACCCCAGCACTGCACGGTTTTGGCGTCTCTCTTATCTGCCTTGGAGTCTTCACTGATGAGTTGAATCAGGTGTGTTTGATCAGGGAGACATCTCAAATGTGCAGTGTTGGGGTTCTCCAGGACCAGGATTGGGAGCCACTGCCTTATGGGACACTTATGTGTTTACAGAGATTTTTAATATCTAATTATCAATATTTCACATACTGTACTAAACACATCACAGTCTTAATAATCCAGTTTAACACTTGTATGATATTGTACAAGCCCCAGGACGGTCTCATCTGACACTATCAAAAGAATTCATATGACTATAGCTTGTTATTAATTATTTGCTTTCAATAATGGATGCATTTAACATTTAATTATACAGCATCTTTACAGAGGTGTAATGTACAAGCTGCACGTAATTAATAATATGTCCTTCCTTCTGTCTTACAGGATTTTTTCCAGATAATGCTGTTCTTCTTTTTCAGGTCTAAAATATCGAGCTCAACAGCTATTTTAAGAGCCAACCCTCACAAACCTTCCTAAAACCTAAAAGAGCTATTACTGAGTCTCAGCGAATCTTGCCATGATCAGCTCTTCCCAGGTACATTTGTTTAGAATATTTTTTAATCAACATTTACTCCTCAAATGCTCTGGTCTGAATCTTACTTTAAATTAACTTAATTATGTTTAATGAGCAATATTAATTGCACAGAGAGTAAGTAGAGATTTTCTTGTTTCACAGAAGAGAAGGAAGACCAAGGAAATGATTTGCTCAGGATGAGGAATGAAGATGGCCATCTTGAGCTCAAACAAACAGAAGTCCTCTGGTATGTGTGTGTTGAAGCAATGTTATACAACATTTTATGATGATCTCTCACAGAACTGGTCATATCAGCCTTGATTTCGTTTTATACTATTACAATTACAGCATGTTAGCAAAGTGTGACTGGACATTTTTAATATTATGTTTTTAAAAACACACCACCTGTTTTAAAAGCAGACAAGTATCATGAAATTGGTTTAGTTGATATAAACACCAATTGACATTATTTCATTGTTTTGTAAATGTTATGTTATAAATTGTGAATTGATAGTTGATTGGTTTGAAGCCAGGCCTTACACTGCACAGACTAAAACACATTTGTGAGAGAAGTCAGGAACTTTGGAGAAAGATTCTAGAGGAAAAAAAAACACATTTACTGCAACAATAGATGAATTCTAGAGTCTCTAAGAACTACACATGCTAATGCAGTCTCATGAGCAAGACCTTTGCTTCTGTAACCTTTTCTTAATTCTTGCAGAATGACATTTTTATTGCAGTATTTTTATTTGTACAGATGATCTCATCAGCCAAATGAGGGGTTTTGACCAATTGATGCTCTTGAAAGGAGTGAAAGAAGAGGATGTGCTAAATTCTCTTCAGAGAAAAAGCTTCTCAAAAGGTCTCAAACCAGCTTGAAGAATGGTAAGTGTACAGTACTACAAGGGTCATAGTTGCTCACCCTGCTAAAACCACACAGAACATAAGCTGAGCTCTCTGTCCATTAAACAACTTCATCTGGATTGTTTGTTTCACTTTGACCAGGTCTGGGATCTTAGGACTGAGAGATCCTCTGGCTGAGAACAAGCTACACCACATCAGTGCTGGACATCAACCACAAACTGTTTCCAGACACGAGAGAAGAAGATAACGATGGGGAGATGAAACCAGTTTAGATGTGATGATGGGAATCATTATTTTCTGGAACAGTATCACATGTCTTATATGTATCACATGATCTGTATCACAGTTGACTGGATGGGACTGTGTGACTTTTAAGGACATTTCATCACTCATCCGTGTGAACTGATTTATATATGAGGTTAATGTATCTTTGATGATAATTATTTTCATTGAATCTTATTTGTCTTGATGCTACTTTATCAACTTTATAGTCTATGCTTCAATAAAATGAAAATGGTGAATATTGTGTTCTGAAGATTCTTGGTAAATACATAATTTAACTAGGTAGGCTCATATGTGTTTATTTTAGACTTGGAAAAACGACATATTAATTATTGGGATTATTTTTTTATTTAAGACATGAACATTTTTGATCGGATTAATATCATCTGGGACATCAGTACACCAGAAAGTATTTTTTTATATTTTAGTAACAAATATGCACATTTTTTGTGAAATACAGGGAGTTACAAGATTAATTATTCTGCATTACAAGATGGTGCCATGGGCTTTATTGTTACAAACACTTAAGGGATAACTGAGAATGTAGCAGGAATGATCAACATGGATCTTGTACTGCATTAAAACCAAGAGCACGCACATTACTGATGTCCAGCACCTGAGGAGCAAGATACGGGGGTGAGGAGGACATTTTTACACTGATTTCGGCTAATTAGTTATATATAATGCTAATATATATATATATATATATATATATATATATATATAAATATATATATATATAAATTAATATTCTTAGCACTGCATGAATTTGTCCTTGTGTAATAGTGAAGTATCACAATGTGTATACATTGTCCTTGATTACTGCTTTACAGTGGGGAATAGATAATGGCAAGTTGTTGCAGGTTCATCCATTATATTTCTTGCCATTTACTTCAAAAATTAAAGAAATAATCTATTATTTTCATTATTACATCATTTCTTTCTAATTTTTCCATGTTTCATCAGATGGCCTCACAATGTCCTGTCAAAAGGTATAATAGCCATGATGAATAGAATAGAAAACAGAGGACTGTGAAAACTGTCAGATATAAATGTGACTCAGCTCAGTTTGTTGTTCATGATGAGGAGAATACATATATGTAGGTTTTACTGCCCTGCTACCCCCAGGGGCCCAGTAGCACCCCCCGGAAGAGCCCAAAACTGTACATTTCAAATGGCTGTAAATCAGAGTCCAATTAACATATCAAAGAGAAAATGGGCAGGATTATTACTTATGATATGCTGATAAAATAATGTTGAGCTCAGCTTTCAGAAATAAGTGGAAAGCTGGCATAAAAGCATTTTAAATATTGCTCACTGTAAAATACCACATTTCAGCCTGCCTCTCAAATATATCACAGATGTTTGCACAATAAACATATTTAGATATCCAGTTTACCTTAAAATAAATAATTTATTTAGTTTCGTTAATAAAAAGTTTTAAACTACATTACCCACAAGCCTCCGTCGTTCTATCTATAGAAAGGCAACACTAGGGGGCTGTTTTTTGTAGTTCATTGAAGTTATGCTTAGGGTTAGGATTAGGATCTCGCTAAAGATGTCATTTTTCTCAAGATAGCAACACTTCATTGTTGACTTAATATATTACTAATGTGATGATAGGAGCAAAACATACTTTTTAACATGATGCGCTGTTTAATATGGGTTAAAAGATAGTCCAACCACAGACTGTCCTGAAAAGTCATAGCCAATGACATCAAAGCTGAGCAGCAGCGTCACACTTCCTTATCCATGTATGACCGACGTCTTTCGTTTTTCGGCTGAAGGGATAGATTCGGTTAACAATAGATTAAGCTTGCTACTTATTAGATTCTGTTTTATTAACGTCTTCACCTTCCTCCGTTGTTCAGCTTGACAAAAATTGGGCAATATTGATGTGCACATGCCCAGCAGTCGCAGTTGTATCCAACAGATAGATTCCTCTCATTAAATATAAGACACATTTTTAAGATTTGTATTTTTTTTTTTGACCAAAGACAAATATATTTACTAATCAAATGACGTGCTTCTAAAATTTACATTGTATATTACATTGTGTTTTAAAGTTAAAATTGTTCACATTTGTGTTTCTGTGATTTACCATTCTCTACCATTTGAACCCTAGGAATAAAAACAGAAATTATAAATGAATGAATGAATGAATGAACAAATAAATACATAGAGCATAATAAACATGCATATTTTGTAAGGATCTTCCATTATTTATTGATATGTCAAACTCATTTAAAGACAACATGCCCAAATTACTACACTGCATCCTCTGTCACCAAGCTCGTTTTTGCCACCATAAAGAATAAAAAGGCAGTTATGTTGTAAACATTAACTATTTTCAGTATGCAAATGAAAATGCTTTTATTAAAAAACAAAACAGTAAATACAGTATGTCTTTCAGAGAACACTGGAAAAAGATCAATTTTATTAAAAAAATTTAATTGACCAAAATGTTATACAACACAATGTAAATGTTTCAAACTCACAAAAAAACACCATGAAGACATGCATGTCAAGTGTGCAATATCATCTATAAAACTCAATCAGCACAGCATCAAATAAACACTGATTGTCTGAACAATGGAAGACAGAAAGTGTTCAGGAAAACAAACACCTGCTAGCTTTGACAATAACATCATGAATTCACTTCATGACTGGAGCTAGGGGATGACTGTGTATGAATATCTCCTTTACTAAAACTCTTAATTAAAGTCTAAAAAGTTCACTGTATGAAGCTTGAAAAAGAGAACAAAATGCTTTATCAATACGAAAAATACTATTTTTAACTATTGTTTTCATCACTGGTTCTGTAATGTATTCATTATGAGCTTATAAATAAAACAAAGTTACATCTTCTGCAAAAATCAAACCACTGCAAAGTCTAATCACTGATCCAGGGACCATATCTGTGTGTGTGGGGGATAAAGAGTTAACGAGGTGAGTCCTTGTGCATGATGGAGAACTGCAGTGTTATCCTCAAACAATCCTGTAAAACAGAAATATTACATTACATTCAACTTATACATTACACTGTGTTTTGTTTAGACCATAAAAGCAGCCTCTGTAAAGATGCTGTAAAATTAAATGTTAAATGAATCCATTATTGAAAGCAAGTAATTAATAACAAGCTATAGTCATATGAATTCTTTTGATAGTGTCAGATGAGACCGTCCTGGGGCTTGTACAATATCATACAAGTGTTAAACTGGATTATTAAGACTGTGATGTGTTTAGTACAGTATGTGAAATATTGATAATTAGATATTAAAAATCTCTGTAAACACATAAGTGTCCCATAAGGCAGTGGCTCCCAATCCTGGTCCTGGAGAACCCCAACACTGCACATTTGAGATGTCTCCCTGATCAAACACACCTGATTCAACTCATCAGTGAAGACTCCAAGGCAGATAAGAGAGACGCCAAAACCGTGCAGTGCTGGGGTTCTCCAGGATCAGGATTGGGAAACACAGTCATCAGGTCATGAAAAGTTTGACACACACTTGTGGTCATCATGCTCACTCGAACACTAGGCCAAATACAGGAAAGAAGTCAAATAAGTAATCAAGTGGTCAAGTGAAAAGATGGCAAGTGTGGGTATTTGGACAGTGCAACAGTTTAAGAAAAAACAAATGCTGTACAAATTATAACAGCAGGAATGTTTGATAAAAGAGACAAACTATCACAGACTTACTGCTGCAAATATCTGCCTCCGCAGCTTTCTGTCTTCTCCATTTCTGAAGGAATCCCTCTCCAGAAACACCACTGGGCTGACTGCCTTTACGTCTTTTCAGCTAAAAATATAAATAATAAAAAAGGGGAGAGAAAATAAAATTGAATTATATACAGAATGTTAATAATGATCTGTGAGCAAAATATTTATATATATATATATATATATATATATATATATATATATATATATATATATATATATATATATATATAAACTGATATGAATGAACTGCAAGATGGAAAAATACATGTTTTATCATTTATTTTTAATTTGATTTTTTTTTTTTTTTTGGATTCACATTAAAAGGTATTAAAAGCATGGTACAGAACACATGATTACTGTGATATCTGTCATATAAAAGCACATAAAAACACTAGCATTACAGTGATACAAACATAGCTGGTTTGGTGATTATTGTATTGTTGTATTGATTATTAATATACCATAGTAAAACTACAGTTACAGTTACTAATGTCCCATTTACTGTGTTTTAACTTCACATTTCATTTATTACTATTGTGTCGTGATTACCATGATTTTACTACAAATACAACTTACATCATTGATCCTGAAATTAATAATAATATAAAACGGATCGAAGGTCTATGGCACGTCACGTGACAGATAGAGTTTAATCACACTAATTAGCAGCTGTGTTCATTTATTTAAACGCAATGAAACTCAAAAGACAGCCGCGGATGACCGATATAATACAGCGATTAAACATATGGCACTAATCTGATTAATAAAGAAGACAGAATACATTTGATAAAAGGCATTAAAAGAGCGTATATACGACTACTCACCCAAACTGTGGAACTGATAGCAAGTATCGCGCGATGTGTGCTGAATGAGACTTCTTGAACGTGATTTCATAGCGATAAACATCTCATGTCCTCGTGTCGAATTCTGACGCCAAAAGTTTCCCACTGAAAGCAATGAAGGTCGTAGTGCTTCGATAGTCGACGCCGAGAGGCACATTTGGCGTCATAAAAGTGACGCTAGGGGCGCTTGACCATGCTTCGGTTTTTGACGCCTTTGGAGTGAGAATGGGTTGACAGTACGCACATTATGTAAACAAAAACTTTTATTTTGATGCAAATTCATCTTTTGACAAGTGTTGTCAATCATATATATACACACACACACACATTTACAATTTACTTTTGAATGAGTAGAATCATAGGTGCAACAAACAAAAAACACCCTAACATTAATAGAAAATTTAATATGTGCCAGTATGTGGCTTAACTAAAACATTTTAAAACATATAACATATAAAAGAAACTGTTCAAAAGAACCGATTCGTGCAGATGAGTCAAACTAGAAGAAATCATGAGTGCCCCTGAATGTATGTATGTACGCACTCACACACATCAGATCATGTTGTACGTCATTTCATTTCCAGAAACTAAATGTATAGAAATGGGTTCCTACACATTTCCAGAGTCAAATTTCCAAACCTCAACAGTAGATTTTCAAACCAATGGTTCATAGAGCATTATTTTCAGCTTTATATTTGGTATACAGCACATTTATCTGTAAATGTTTATTTTCTCAGGTTTTTTTTTCCATTGATTTTCTCAAAGTGACAACATACAGAGTCCCTAAAATAAAATAAAAATAACAAATTAAAAATACAGACATTCACATGCACACAAGATAAATAAGACAATATAGTATGGATGCACATAAATTAACAGAGATCTACCCACTCAAAATTGTGCTTTTCTTATGGTAGTACCTGTAATGTCAAGGCCTAGTATCCAATTTAACACACCCTCCACGGCAGCACAGAAACCATGGCATGAAATGACACAATAGGTGGCTCAGTCTGCATTGTCCTATATGCTTAATTCAATGGTTTCTTGTGCACACATGAAAGTCTGTATGTTTTTAGTTTTTGCAAAGGTACTTGAGGTTTTGTATACGGTGCTAAGAATATAGCATGAAGAAACCCAAAATGCTTATAACCTGCATTTTGTATAATGAAAATGTACACCTTGAATTCATTCAGTCATATTTGGCAATCACTAAAGAATCACTAAACAGCTACCATGAAACCAGACTTCTTGTACGCTAAATTTATTTTCATTAACATCTTAATTTTCTATTATGAAAAAAAAAGTAGAGGCAAAAGACTGGAAACACAAATATTTAAAAAAAAATACGGGAAAATACTTAAATCAAATTCCATTCTTTACCAAACCCAGTAGGAACCCTGAATTTCCTTGCAGTCTTTCTATCTGCAATTGTACAGAATGTAAATCACATTACATGATGCGCTGTGAAAAGCTCATTATCAAAGGAGTTTCTTATTTGTCTCATTTGTTCAAAAGGACGACCCTATTACTGCACTCTATCAACTAAATACAGCTTAGGTTAGACCGGGGAGGAGTGCTAATAATTGTGAGTCTGTGTGCATGCTTTTGCCCACACTAATGAGGTCTTTTATCTGAAATTAGAGAGTTTAATCATTTTAGCTCTGGGTGCATTGAAACACTGAGGTAAAATGAACGTCTGTGTGCGTCCATTCTAGCAGAGAATTAATCAACTCCAGAGGGAAAACTTATCCAGGAGAATGAATAGATCCCTAAATACACAATTGTTTTTCCAGTTGCAGAATAATTGACTTGATTTCTTGAAGTCTATTTGTGAAGAATTGGTAAATTCTAACCAAGTCCAGATTGTCAGTGGAGGAAATGCTCAACATCAAACAATGACTAAGTGCACATTTCCTCTTCACTAAATTGTTCTTCTATTATACTATAGCAAATGCACCTTTTTTTTCAAAATGTTAAAAGTGTGTGTGTCCTGGTCTAATATGTTGGCTTTTTGTTTGTGGTTCACATTAATTGCAGCGAGCCCCCCCTGGGGAGAATTGTGTTCGGTGCGACTAAAGTGCAGAGGAAACACTGGTAGCACTCAAAAGAGTTAAATAAACAAGTTGGAGTAAAATTATTTGCAGGTGTAGTACTGGCAGACAGTATCTGTGGTAGGGCCGAGAGTCATTTTCTAAGTAACGCGCTGCTTTACAACAGATCGGTGTGGTGCACTATGAATGGACAGTTCTGCAAACGCTTCAGCTGTTGCTGTAACTCATTTCAAGACGGCGTGAGTTTAGGGAGTATGGATCTCACTGCAGGAAAAACTGGGAACCTTTGGTCAGGGGGATGTCGTCTAATTCTTTCATTCTGTTCACCTGGTTTACAAGTCATCTTTGAGTTTTTTAAGGATAATTTAGGCAAACATGGCCATTTTTTCATCTTTTATTCACACTCATGTTCCAAAACTGTACTGCATGACTTTCTTCTACTGAACACAACATGTGTATTTTTTTCTGACCTGTCTTTTATTATAATGGAACTGAATAATGGCTGTGACGTTTAAAAAAAGACAAAAAACACCATAAAAGTATCATAATAGTGGTCCATATGGCATATGCTAAATATTTTAAATCCTCTTAAAATAAAAAATATTTAAAAAAAACTATCAAGGTAAACTATTCCTATACAAATCCACTTTTTATTAATGATGTATGATGTGTAAATCCACATTGTGTTTCATTATGTCTATATTATATAAATGTTACAAAAATGCAATAGACAAGCAATAGATAGATAGATAGATAGATAGATAGATAGATAGATAGATAGATAGATAGATTGATTGATTGGGCTTTATAACTCACGATTGTGAGTTTATCTCAATTTTCTGAGAAAATAAAATAGAATAAAAAATTATTTGTTGAGTTTATATACCACTACTCTGACTTTATTTATAACTTGCAATTCTGAATTTAAAAAGTCTGAATTATGGGTTTGCATTATGCAATAGCAAGAAAAAAAATAAAACTTAATTTTGAGCTAACAAAAAAAAAATATTGCAGTTACCTTTTTTTTATTCAGTGGTGAAAAACAGTTTTCCAGATAATGAAAAATTTATACAAATAATTTTTTTAATTATTTAAATAATTTCAGATCATATTTAATAAATTAATTTTGATCATATTAATAAATAAATAATTTCATAGCTTCATATTTGAATCTAACTGATGATGCTGAACTAAGTGAAAGAACAATGCATCTCTTTATGGTTGTGTAAAGTTAGTAACTCTACCAAGCTAAATACACGAGATAAGTTAACCCCATCTACCCAGAGCAAGGCGCCATGGAGACAACCAGATTTAGTCATCATTAGAGCGTCTAATAACCTGCCATCAGCCTTCTATCAGCACGGCCTGACCCTGCCTGACCTCCTCTGACCCACTAGGCCATTTCCTGTGCCTGTGGGACTTCTTCCTTTTGGAGGATGTGATAAGTCACAGGTTACTGGCTGGAAGAAAGAAAACAGACGAGGAACTCCAATTGGAAACGGTAATTTAGACAAGTAGCGTTATGGTTTGTTTGTTTGTTTGTGTGAGCATCTTCATTTGATGCCGCAAACTCTCACATTCATCAGATACAGAGGCAGCT